>NC_139024.1:102076096-102329419 GCF_964662115.1 Mustela nivalis
TGCTCAGATAATTTATAAAAGTTTAATTTTTTCAACTAGATCGTATACTTCCAATTTAATTTTAATGTGTTTAGTAAGGATGAATGAAAGAATACAGGTATTTCAAAAATAAATAAATGTTTTTAGGAAGTATACAATAGACAGTGACTGATACGAAATAACAGATTTTGCATGTGTAAATTATACTGACCTGGTAAGATTTTTGTTTTTATTCTAGTTTTTAAATATTTGGCTGAAAAATACCTTCAAAAACTCAAACAGCAAATAGCTGAGGATCCAGAATTAATGCATTCAAGTAGTAACAAAATTGGTAAGTACCCAAGAAATTTTAATCCCATATTTACATAAATTTTCCATTCATTATTATCATATTTATTTATTTTTTTAACCATCTCTTAATTTTTTTTTTTAAGATTTTATTTATTGATTGATTTGACAGACAGAGTTCACAGGTAGGCAAAGAGGCAGGCAGAGAGAGAGGGAGAAGCAGGCTCCCTGCTGAGCAGGGAGCCCGATTCAGGGCTTGATCCCAGGACCCTGGGATTATGACCTGAGCCGAAGGCAGAGGCTTTAACTCACTGAGCCACCCAGATACCCCCCATTAAGTAGGTCCCATGCCCAACGCAGAGCCCAGTGCTGAGCTTGAACACAAAATCCTGAGATAAAGACCTGAGCTGAGATCAAGTCATATGATTAACCAACTCAGCTACCCAGGCACCCATATTTACTGTTTTTTAAAAAAGATTTATTTAGGGGCGCCTGAGTGGCTCAGTTGTTAAGCGGCTGCTTTCAGCTCAGGTCATGATCCCAGGGTCCTGGGATTGAGCCCCACATCCGGCTCCCTGCTCTGCAGGAAACCTGCTTCTCCCTCCCCCACTCCCTTTGCTTGCATTCCCTCTCTCGCTGTCTTTGCCAAATAAATAAATAAAATCTTAAAAAAAAAAAGGTTTATATATTTTAGAGAGCAAGTGCAGAGAGGGGTAGAGGGAGAGAGACATTCAGACTCCACACTGAGTACAGAGTCTGATGTGCGGCTTAATCTCAGGACCCCGAGATCATGACCTGAGATGAAGTTGAGAATTGGATGCTTAACTGAATGAGCTACCCAGATGCCCCTACATTTTTATTTATTTTTTATTTTATTTTATTTTTTTAAAAGATTTTATTTATTTATTTGACAGGCAGAGATCACAAGTAGGCAGAGAGGCAGGCAAAGAGCGAGGAGGAAGCAGGCTCCCCACTGAGCAGAGAGCCTGACAAGGACCTCCATCTCAGGACACTGGGATTATGACCTGAGCCGAAGGCAAAGGCTTTAACCCACCTAGCCACCCTTGTGCCCCACCCCTACATTTAAAAAAATATATATAATATGTTCATTTCTTTAAGAAATGTGATTGGAAAGTATTAGATCAGCAATTATTAAAACTTAGTATCAGGTCTCATATTAGAAGGTATATTGAGTTAAAATATTTTTTTAACCATTTAATTTTCTAAATCCGTTTTATGTATTAAGAACAGAAATAAAGACTTTATATATAAAGATCTGTCCTATGTATAAAGGAGGTCTTAACACTTGTTCTTCTGAGGAATACTTGTACTGTCTCCATACACTGTACGGGTTTTTGTTTTGTTTTTGTAATGTTAGATGCCTACAAAGAGGCACCTGGGTGCCTCAGTTGGTTAAGTGTCTGCCTTTGGCTCAGGGCACGATGTCCTGGGATTGACTCTTGCATTGGGCTCACTGCTCAGCAGGGCACTTGTTTCTCCTTCTACCCCTTCCCCCTGCTCACAGACTCTCTTTCATACTTTCTCTCTCTCTCAAATAAACTAAATAAAATCTTTAAACAAATAAATGCCTACAAAGTCTAACATTTCCTGAAGACCTAAGTATGTTGTCTTCTCTGTGACAAGGTCTCACCATGTCTTACTCTTTGCTTTGGCTTCCAGGAAGCTGAGATCCATATTTTCTGTTTCTAAAGCTTCTCTGTAGTTTCTTAGAGACTTCATATCTGTATTCTGTCCCTAACCCCCCACTACATACATTATTTTCTTGACCTCTTTTAACTCCCCTTCCCCCTTGGTTCTGGCTTCTTCTTCGTTGTTATTTTGTCATTTTTATTGCATATGTTCTTATCATCAGACACCTCAAGTGCTCTGTGAAACAAAATAGGACAGTTGTAATAAGCTGCTGTCTGGTCTTATCTTCTGGGCTCCATTATTGTCTCTTCCAGTTCACTGAGTAAAGCCCTTTGATAGATTCGTATTGTGGAGAATATTAAATGCAGCTCTCTTCATTCTGAGATCTAAAGACAATATCGGGGGCACCTGGGTGGCTCAGTGGGTTAAGCCTCTGCCTTCGGCCCAGGTCATGATCCCAGGGTCCCGGGATCGAGCCCCGCGTTGGGCTCTCTGCTCATCGGGGAGCCTGCTTCCCTTCCTCTCTCTCTACCTGCCTCTCTGCCTACTTGTGATTTCTGTCTGTCAAATAAATAAATAAAATCTTTTAAAAAAATTAATAAATAAAGACAGTATTGTCCATTCTGTGTAGCCTGATGCCCCACTATTATACATGGACCCCGTTTTCCAGTTCTGCTAAAGGTCTTGCTGTTTCTTAAACATTCTAGGACTGTTTTCTTCCTTTTTGCTTAGAGAATGACCTCTCTCTTTTTCCATCCCTGCCAAAAAGCTATTCATTACTCAAGGACTGTCTAGAAAGCTTTCTTTGCTCACTGTATATCTAGCGAGAGCCATGACCACTCTGCTTTTCTTCTGAGAGAGATCTGAGTCCATTGCACTGCCAGCGTCCCATTATACCTTTCTTATCAGTTTGTCCTTTCTCATACAGTAGCTATAATTGGTCCTTCCTTGGAACCATCTGTGGACTCTTGGGTCTCTTTATGACACTTAAGGTAGAGTATCTAGCAATTCTTATTTGTATATCAGCTCACCTCACTTATTAGAGTATAAACTTCTTGTGGGCAGGAATTGGTCTTAGTCATCTTTGTATTGCTGACCGTGTCTCTGGGCCATACTTTTGTGTATTATGGATAATAAGTAGTTTATAAATTAGAGATTATAGTTTATTATTATAGTTTAAGATTATAGATTTATAGCTTAAAGATTATAGCTTAATCTATAATCTAGAGATTATAGAGATTACAGTTCAAAATGAAACTGTAGGGGTGCCTGGGTGGCTCAGTGGGTTAAAGCCTCTGCCTTCTGCTCAGGTCATGATCCCAGTGTCCTGGAATCGAGCCCCGCATTGGGCTTTCCGCTCGGTGGGGAGCCTGCTTCTTCCTCTCTCTCTACCTGCCTCTCTGCCTACTTGTGATCACTGTCAAATAAATAAATAAAATCTTTTTTAAAAAATTATCATATTTACTGATTCCAAATTTCAGAAATAGATTGTTAGTGAAAAGATGCAGAACAGTGTGTACAGTTAATCACCATTTTGGTATTTAAGGGAGAAAAAGGAATGTTTATGCCTTTTTACTTAAATATGCATAAAATATCTCTGGAGGGATACGTGGGAAAATTGATAACACATGCATGCTTTAGGGAAAATAAACTGGTGATTTGAAAGGGAGACTTTTTATTTTTTAAAAGATTTTATTTATTTATATGACAGAGAGAGACATAGGGAGAGAGGGAACACAAGCAGCGGGAGTGGGAGAGGGAGAAGCAGACTTCTTGCTGAGTGGGGAGCCCAATGTGGGGCTTGATCCCCGGGCCCTAGGATCATGACCTGACCTGAAAACAGATGCTTGATGACTGAACCTCCCAGGTGCCCTTGAAAGTGAGGCTTTAATCCCTTTTGTATATCCTTTGAACTTTGACAAGCAATGTATATTTGCTATTAAAAATAAATCCAATGTGGGGCATCTGGCTGGCTTAGTTGGTAGAACATGCAACTCTTGATCTCAGGGTTGTGAGTTTGAGCCCATGTTTACTTAAAAAGGTGGGGGTTTAGAGTTTACTGTAAGAAATTTTTTAAAAATATATTAAATGAAAACAAAAGCTTGAAAATACAAATATGGAAAATATTACTGATTTACTAAGATGCTGGATGTACCATCTGTAATTGGTAACCCTGAGCTCTATCAGTATCACTCTGTATGTTTTCCCTCAATTTATACAGGTGTCTTTAATACATCTACTGGAAGTCACTCGGGTCAGAATTCAGGTACCCTTAATGGTGGAGATGTCATCAATCTTAGACCCAACAAACAGAGGACCAAGAAAAACAGAAATCCTTTTAGCAGCTGTAGCATACCCTAAAACACTTTAGGGAGGAAAAAAAGTTGAATTATATTGTGCAATTCAGTAAGAAACACATCCAGCTGTCATGGTATGTTACAAGATTTTTATTTTTTAGCAGACTTTGCACCTAATGGCTCTGTGAAAGTTGACAGACTTAAAATATTGTTCTGCAGTGCTTTTCAGATGGAGCGAGATCTTTGGTGGAAAAATTACTGCCTTGTGGACTCATTTTAATTCTTTTACATCAGACGAAGCTTCTCCTGTTTTTGAAGGAATGCTATAAGAAATGTCCCAAACAGGTTTTGCTGAATTTTAAGTGCTGGAAAACATAAGTGGAATGCCTGAATGTATTGGTACAGATTTAATATTTGTCCAGGAAAGATAGCAAGCATTGTATTTCCGAAATTGGTTATACAGCTTTTCTGGAAAGGGGTATTGAAGTCAAATACATACAAAAAAATAATATTGAAAGGTAAACCCTAAGTCTTGCCAGACTGCATGAGTTTGTATTTTGGCAATGTTAATTGTGCAATATCTGTATGGTGTGGAATGTGGAGGTCTGCATGCAGATATCTGGTACTGAAGTATACTGAAGGGATATTAAGTATTTAAGGAAACCTAGAATCTAATTCGTTAATTCATACAATCATTTACACATTGTGTGTATGTTGAAAGCTTTTATTTTCAAATAAGAAATTCCAGACATATATTTTGCAAAATGAGCTCAGATTTTAAAAGTGCTTTGTGCCAAAAATATCATACCTAATTTTTACAGTGCTTTACTATCAGAATTTATATTGTTTATATCTTTAAAAAGCAGTTTTCCTTTCTGACAGGGTAGATAAAAGAGGAGTATAAATGTTTGAATGCTTAGAGTATCTCCCAGGTGAGACATATTGCAAACTTTTTCCTGTGTGCACCCATGAGCGGTGGGGAGCTTGTGCTGGCCGCGCCCTTCTGAAGGTCAAGTGCCCCCTCGGTCATTCCCGGGGCCTGTGAAGTATGCTGGTGCACCTTTTGCTGCTGACTGAAAATGCAGTTTGGAACTTATAAGATTATGCTAACAATTTTTTTAAATGAAGAAGGGAAGTTCTTTTGTCTTAATCTGCATTACGGATTTTATAATGCCCTGCAACTCGAAAGCATCTTTTCATTTACACATTTTTGTATGGTATTTTAAGATTATCACTTAAAAGTTTCTATAAACTTCAGTTTGTATAGCCCCTTCTCAAGAGTTCTGTCAGTACCGAATACAAAATAATTTCTTTTGAGAACTGATTCTCATAGGTCATCATGCGGCAGAGCATACATTTTTTGACTTGGGACACTAGCTTTCCAACTAAGATACTTGCATGAACTCTGCTAATAAGTGATTATCATTCATCAGTGACTTTGTTTTTAACCCCTTGTGATATATCTGGTTTTTATAGGATTTCAAGACATGTAAAAATAACTTTTCTTAGAAAATGTGTCATGAAAGTCGTTTTTCATTATTTGTACTAAATGCATAATGTTGTATGTATTTTCCTCCGTCTGTTTCTCTGTCTCTCTCTTTTTAAGTCTTCCATCTGTACCATCCGCATCCCTCTGTCCAGGTGAATGTTGAGAAGATAATAGAATTTCCTGGTGCATGTCCTTGCTAAATGGTCAAGAATGAATATTTGCTCTTCATAATATTGAAATAATCTGGCATTATCTACTTTAAAGTAATATAAAATGTTAATTTTTATGTCATCGTTGTCTCCACTCCCATTGCTGGCAGTGGGATAGGTGTTGGGGGGATATAGCTCCATTCCTAACAATGGGTACCTGGTAATGATTCCTCTTTCCTGTTCTACTCTGTTCAAATACAGTTTCTTTAATTTTTGCACAAAACATTTTTTGTGGTAAATAATTTTGTGGTCTTTAGTAGCCCCCCCAAGAAAATAATGTAATATGTTGTAGTTCTGTTTCATATTAATTAAATGTGTGTGGGGAAAAGATTGTTACTTTTCTATATGAAAAAGATAATCACTGTTGATGGTAGAAGTTTCCTGATATTTGTAATATAATTGTATGTATTTAGTTTTGTCCTTTTTTCTTTTTATAGGAACTGAAGAGAGATCTTTTTTTACACATTTGAATTTTTATTTGCACTTGTGTATTTTAAACCTAACCATAATTGGTCATTTTACATAGCTAAGTAGGTCTGAAAATCAGTCACAAGTTATATATTAAATATTTTCTCAATTTAATTCTAAAACCTCCAACATTCACATTAAATTGCCTCCCAGACCCTTAATTCTATTAAGTGACCTTACTGTTAGTTTGTAATAAATAATGGATACTAAAGAAAACACTGTGGAAGACAATGGGGTGTTGTTTGTGCTCTCATGCACTTTTGTACAAGCTGGCTGGTTTTTAGTATACAGACAGAGAGCTGTGGAGTGACTTCTGAATTGCAGAGTTCCTCAGCCCTCCTTTCCTCTCTCAATCAGCCCAGTCAATTGCATAGCTTATAGACTAGCCCAGATAAGGCAGTATACGGTTGACCCTTGAACAAGGCCAATTTGAACCATGTAGGTCCACTTATATGCGGATTTTTTACAAGTACTGAAAATGTATTTTCTCTTCCTTATGGTTTTCTTAACATTTTCTTTTTTCTGACTTACTTTATAATAATATGGTATATAATACATACAACGTACAAAATATTTGTTAATGGACAGCTTATGTTATCAGTAGGGCTTTCAGTCAACCATAGGCTATTTGTAGTTCAGTTTTGGGTGAGTCAAAAGTTACATTTGTATTTCCCACTGTGCAGGGGTCGGTGCCCCTAATCCCTGTGTTCAAGGATCATCTATATTTTATCTTAATTAGTGCCATGAGATGAAATGTGTTACCATTAATTTAGTACCTATTATCAGGTGGGAACTATACAGGGTACCTTGCAAACATTAATCTTTACAACAATTGGTGAGTATTATTATTCCCTCCTTTTTTTTCAAAAGAGGAGGAGAATGAAGAGCTAAGTTTGTCACATATTCAATAGCAACAAAGCAATTTTCTTTCCCATTTTGTAACTATTATGTTTATATAGCCCAGACATAAAAAGATGTGCTACCTTCCATTATACTTTACAGTCTAATACATATGAGTGAATTTGATACTGCTTTATATATGCAGTTATATTTTATGGAGGAATTACTACTGCTAGGAACATTTTAAGCTTATAAATGTTCTATTATAATATTGATTTCTTGATGCATTGTTTTAAAGACAGAATTAAAATAATAAAGAATAACTATTTTTCAATCAAAGTCTAATTTCTCATCTGAAATTATGGGGAGGGAAGTATCCTAAAAGACTGATTCAGTCATATTTTAATGTATATTTGATAGTTTCATCCTAAAAATTAATTAATTAAAAATGTGAAGAAAAGCTTTCGGATTGGGGTTATGTACGTAAAGAAAAAAATAAGTTAACCGCTATCAAGTACATTATAAAAGGCTATGTAAAGGGAATCCTGGCCAGTCATTTTTTCATCAAAGTAAAAGACCAAAGTTGAAGGATTTGGCTTGGTTATTTTGATTATTAAATGCTACAGTCATTTTAATGAAGTTAAGCAATTTCTATAAATGAAAAAGTTAAGTAAAAAAAATAGGGGTGCCTGGTTGGCTTACTTGGTAGAGCGTGCAACTCTCAATATCGGGGTTGTAAATTTGAGCCCACATTGAGTGCAGAGATTACTTTAAAATGTTCAAAAAAAAAAAAAAAGGTTGTTATCCATGCTGAATGCCAACTTGGATGCAAAAATTGTCATAAAAATGTTTATTTTCCTAATTCTTATATCTCTTGGAGTTCAGTTTTTCATATATTTAGGTGGTAGATTCACTTAAATATACATTTCTATTTTTTTTTTAAAGATTTTATTTATTTATTTGACAGAGATCACAAGTAGGCAGAGAGGCAGGCGGAGAGAGAGGAGGAAGCAGTCTCCCCGCTGAGCAGAGAGCCCGATTTGGGGCTCCCTCCCAGGACTCTGGGATCATGACCTGAGCCGAATGCAGAGGCTTATCCCACTGAGCCACCCAGGTGCCCTACATTTCTATTTTTTTTTTAATTGTTTAAGAGAAATAAAAGGCTGAGTTTGCTTTATTCTTGGTTTTTTTATTGTAGTATGTGTGACTCCTCTATAAGTCTTATATTCTGTCTTTGTGTTATTAAATGTGTATATATATCATCTCTTCTATTTAAAATGTTACTCGAATTTTTCTACTTTCAAAATTATGAGAATACTTTGCTCTTCTGTTAGACTGTAAGAAAAAAAACAACATGTCATACCAGTCTTGAAATTTCCTAGTATGGCTTTTTTACAGATTTATAAATTACACCAGCTAGAGCAGATTATAAACAAACACTTAAATGTGTGATACTTATTGCTGAGAGAAAGATTTATTTATTTAAAAAAATTTTTTTAAAAGATTTTATTTATTTATTTGACAGAGAGAGAGAGTACAAAGCAGGCTTTTTTTGAAAAAGTTTTAAGTTTATCTAAAAGCTATGTGATGAACCTAGGATAGCCAGAACAGTTTTGAAAAAGAACTGAGACTCTGTGATTCTAAGACTCCATATGAGTACAGTAAGCAAGACACACAGATCATTGAAACAGACTAGAATCCAGAAATACACCCATGCAAACATGGTCAAGTGATTTTTTTTTTTTTTTTTTAAGATTTTATTTATTGGGCCTCCTGGGTGTCGCAGTGGGTTAAAGCCTCTGCCTTTGGCTCAGGTCATGATCCCAGGGGTCCTGGTATCGAGCCCCAAGTTGGGCTCTCTGCTCGGCGGGGAGCCTGCTTCCCCTCTCTCTCTGCCTGCCTCTCTGCCTACTTGTGATCTCTGTCAAATAAATAAAATCTTTAAAAAAAAAAAAGATTTTATTTATTTGACAGAAAGAGACATAGTGACAGAGGGAACACAAGCAGGGGGAGTGGGAAAGGGAGAAGCAGACATCCCGCCTGGCAGGGAGCCTGATGCAGGGGTGAGGTCCCAGGACTCTGGGATCATGACCTGAGCCAAAGGCAGACACTTATCTAACTGAGCCACCCAGGTGCCCCAGGTCAAGTGATTTTTAACGAAGACTTCTTAACAGTTCCATGGGGAAAAGCACAGTGTGCTGGAATAACTAGATATTTTGAATCTCAGGCCTTAACTCATATTATGCTCAAAAAATAATTTGTGGTAGATTATTAACCTAATCAATAAAAGCTAAAACTAAAGCTTCTAGAAGAAAACTGGAAATATCTTCATGACCTTAGGTTAAGCAAGTATATCTTAGGACCCAGAAAGTGTTAATTGTAAAAGCAAAATTAATAAGTTGTACATAATAAAAATTAAAACTTCCTCAACAAAAGACTGGTTAAGAAAATTAATGGATAAGGGCGCCTGGGTGGCTCAGTGGGTTAGGCCGCTGCCTTTGGCTCAGGTCATGATCTCAGGGTCCTGGGATGGAGTCCCACATCGGGCTCTCTGCTCAGCAGGGAGCCTGCTTCCCTCTTTCTCTCTCCATCTACTTGTGATTTCTCTCTGTCAAATAAATAAATAAAATCTTTTTTAAAAAAAAAGAAAATTAATGGATAAGCCATATATTGGGAGAATGTATCTGTATAATCCTATCTCACAAAGGACTTATAGCTGTGACATATAGTTTAAAGACTAACAAAGTAAAATATTTGTATAGATGTGGAGTAACTGGAACTCTGGTTCAATCACTTTGGAAACCTTGGCAATTTCTAGTAAAATTAAAAAAGCATCATCTGTTTCACCCAGAAATTTCATTTGGGGGAGTGGGAAAGGGAGAAGCAGAAATTTCTAATTCTCTTTGGTAAATACCCAGAAATTCATTTCTGGGTATTTATCAAAGAGAAATAAAGTCTTATGTGTATGAAAATAATTGTGTAAGAATGTTCATAGCAGCTTTGAAATTGCCCCAGACTGTGTCTGGGTGGCTCAATCAGTTAAGCCTCTACCTTGGGCTCAGATGGGCTCCCTGCTGAGCAGGGAGTCTGCTTCTCTCTCTGCCCCTCTTCCTGGCTCCTCCCCCCACCCTGCCCCATGCTCTCACCACCCCACAAATAAGTAAATAAAAATCTTTACAAAAAAAAAAATAGCCCCAAACTGGAAACACCCCAAATATCTACCAACACATGAATATTTATGCAAATTATAGTATATTCATAAAACAAAATACTAAAAGGGAACATTTAAAAAAATTTTTTAAAGATTTATTTATTTATTTGACAGATCACAAGTAGGCAGAGGCAAGCGGCGGTGGGGGGTGAAGCAGGCTCCCTGCTGAGCAGAGAGCCTGACGTGGGGCTCAATCCCAGGACCCTGAGACCACGACCCAAGCCAAAGGCAGAGGCTTACCCCACTGAGCCACCCAGGCCCCCCAAAAGGAACATATTATTAATATATAAAGCAGGAGTCCCCAAAACTTAATTCTGAATGAAAGAAGTCTAACACAAAAGAGTTTGTACTATTTAATTTCATTTATATGGAGTTCTAGAGTAGGCAAATCCAAAACAGTCAGAACAGTGGTTGCCTCTGGGAAAATGCATTGACAAGAAAAAGGCACAGAGAATATTCCTGGGTAAGGCAGATAAGATCTTGATAAGGGTATGTGGTAGACAGCTAAACATTTGCATATGTATGTGCATACACTGCTATATGGGTATGTTAAAAAACATTGAATTATACACTTAAGATCTGTATATTTCACTATACATTGTGCCTCAATAAAAAAATAAATATAATGTTTTTATTATTAGATAATGAAGATTATTGGAAAAATCTTTTCTGGGAAATGCTGCTTTAATGATGGGTTATATTTAAATTAATTATTATTCAGGACTACTTCTAAGATGGGTGATGGCTTAAGCACTAATATTTGGATATCCTTTATGGAAACTGACCAAATGGCCAATGGAATATAAAATCAAGGAACAACTTGAGTAGTAGATAGTCCCCAAAGATGGCCCCGAGATAGTTCTGCCTTTCCCTGTACCTGCATGTAGCTACTTCCATCAGGAGGGAGAGCTTATGACTCCTCTTGAATCTGATGTGGGCCTATAACTGCTATAGCTAATTGCAGAGAAGTAACATTCTGGGATCTCGGAACCCAGGCATTAATAAGCCTCTGCTTCCTCCTTCTGAAACCTAGTGGCCATTCTCAAGAAAGTTGACTCAAGTAGAAAGGCCCCTGTAGCAAAAGATAGGGTCCCCGCTAGCAGTCCCGCTGAGCTCCCACGTGTCAGCCAGCGCCAACCTGGAGCCATCTTGGAAATCCCCTCATTCAAACCAACTTCACTAGGGCATATGAAGCAGAGATAAGCTGCCTCACTGAGCCCTGCCCAAGTTGCAAAAATGATTATTGCTTTAAGTTACTGAATTTTGGAGTTGTGTATTACATATCAATTGATAATTAAAACAACTTGCATTAATACTGGGATATGAAGATACCGTCCACATGGCACAAACTTCAAGGAATTTCTCCCACATGATATATATGGAACCAGATCAAAGGAGGCCATGTAGGGCTTGCTCCTAATTCCTTTCCTGAGGAAGGAGTGCGGGGCTTCAGAGAGTAGAGGAAAATCTGATGGAGTGCTTCACACAAAACCTTTAGGATTTTGGTTGGGGTTGCATAAATATAGATTACTTTGGAGTGAATTGTCCTCTTTGTTATACTGAGTCTTCCTGTTTAGGAACATCATAGTGTCACTTGATTTACTCAGGGGTGTGTGTGTGTGTGTATTTGCCAAAAAACTTTGAAATTTGTTAACTTCTCTAGTGGTTCATCCTAACAGTATCTATATTGGTCCAGTATTGGGATTTCAAGTAAGTTGTGTTGGAGATTATCTGGATCCTTGGGCAAATCTTTTGGTCTTAAAGAAGGGGCAAAAGATCGTATTTTCTTTGGAGATTTTGCAAGATTTCAAGTATAAACAGTTTGTTGAAGTAGGGAGGAAGCTGTCAGAGAATTTCACTGATGGTGACAGTCGGTTGCTTATCTGTTCCTTGGTACAGCCCCACCCCCACCCCCACCTTCCCACAGTCACCCTGGCAACAGGCACCAGTCCTTTTAGAGCTTTACTGCTTCAGTCTCCTATGTGCTCCTCTTCCCAAGGGCAAGCTGAATGAGCTGCTCCTCTGGCAGACACACCTGGGGCCCTGCTACCGCCATGTGGAGGGTTGGGTTCTGTCATGGACCCCATTCCTTATTTCCCAAGCAGGCTTTTCCGTTTTCATTTATTGAATTTCAGGCTGCTAATTACTCACCCTTCATTCTGGAAATGGTGAACAACAAACTATCGGTTCAATGGCAGTTATCTCCTGATCTAAATAATAATAATAAGACCTAAACTTTTAAAAAACAGGAATTTCTGAAAAAGAAAGGTAAAGCAGGAGGATTGTTTGAAAGTGTTTATAAGAAGCACTCAGGTAGGGGCGCCTGGGTGGCTCAGTGGGTTAAAGCCTCTGCCTTTGGCTCGGGTCATGATCCGAGGGTCCTGGGACTGAGCCCCGCATCAGGGCTTAGTGGGGAGGGATAAGACTCCATACACAATAATAATAGCAGGTGCCTGGGTGTCTTCGTCAGCTGAGCATTAAACTCTTGATTGTAGCTCAGGTCATGATCTCGGGATCCTGAGATTGAGTTTCTAGTGGGGCTCAGTGTTCAGTGTGGAGTCTGCTTGTCCCTCTCCCTCTGCTCCTCACCCCTGCTCTCTCTCACTCTCATAAATAAATAAAAAAGTTTTTTAAAAAGTAGTAATAGTGGGGCGCCCGGGTGGCTCAGTCGTTAATCAGCTGCCTTCGGCTCAGGTCATGATCCCAGAGTCCTGGGATCGAGCACTGTATTGGGCTCCCTGCTTGGTGGGAGGCCTGCTTCTCCCCCTCCCACTCCTCCTGCTTGTGTTCTCCCTCTCTTGCTGTGTAGTGGTCAAATAAATAAAATCTTAAAAAAATAAATAAAATAAAATTTAAAAAGTAATAGTATTGACAATAACTGGTTCTTCATTTGGTTTGGTACAGTGTTCATGCTAATTAAATGAGGTCTGACATGTTAATGTCCTGAGCACAGTCTGGCACCTCATAAATGCTCAATAAATAATGATTTATTTCTTCTAGTATCTATAAACTAAAGTACCTCAAACTTCCTTCATGTCAAAATATAGTAACGCCTCTAATAAAAGCGTTAAAAATGTCCTGCCATTAAATTATAATACTATATTGTGTTAACAAATAAAAAAGTGAGATGTTTTGATTTTTTTTGTTTGTTTACTAATAACAACTATTCCTTGAGGGAATTATTATAGTATAAATTAGGTTACTTCTAATCACAACTGAAAAGAATTATAGTTGTGTAGCTACAACATGGAAATCAAATAACTTACAATTGACTTAAATAGTTTCATGTTTTCCTAAACCAATATAATGGTTACCAAATGAAAAGGAAAAACATGCTAGTTAATAATAGCATAAACTTTTTTCCTAATATGGTATAAACTACTGTAAAGTTCTTACTGTATGACATCTTAGGGTATGTATTTTCTTAACTCTTGGAGGAAGATTAGTAACAAACCATGTGCCTGTTTGTGTGTGTATACATGTGTGTGTTTAATCAAGTTGCCGGCCAGACTTTATTTAGAGCCCCTAGAAGCCCAGTCTCTTTACATTGTAATTTAGCAATGATGTAATCTGATCTGTATTTGTATCTGAAGTGATCGCAGTTATGTTTGCCTTGTGTTCTGTTTTAGGAATGATTTCTCATGGAAAAGAACTTTCTAGAAAATCTGTTTTAAAATCTGTTTCATCTGTTATGAATCTCATAGGTATTCTTAAACAATATGATATCATTCGTTCCAAAACCCATGTCTCCCAGTTGGTATAAACCAAATACCATATACCAAGGACAACCATCTATAAAACAGAAGTTCTTAGAAGGTTCCTTAATGTTCAGCCTGCTCTCATCTGCAGTCTCTAGTTCACCATTTCACATTTTTACACTTTCCAAATGTTAGTATTATATATGCTCTGAAAATGCAAATGGTGATAAAAATACAAATGGTAGTGGTCAATCACTACTGAATATTTTCCCCTTATTAATTCGGGAACAGGAAAAGGAACTGTGGCGGGGAGAGGAGAAGGAGTGTGTGTGTGTGTGTGTGTGTGTGTGTGTGTGTGTGTGTGTGTCATGGTGGTGTCTGTAGAGAGAACTGAGTGCAGAATAGAATGCTGGAACAAGTGGGGAACAGGGATGAAGGATATGGAAAGGAATGGTGCTGGTTCCCCAAGATAAAGATTAAAAAAGTATGTTAACAAAGTATTAGCACAGAATGAAGAGGTTAAATTCTATTTTAAGGGTTTCAGGGGGGCTGAGTCAGTTGAGTGTCTGACTTTGGCTCAGGTCATGATCTCAGGATCTTGGGATTGAGCCCTGAGTTGGGCTCCTTGCTCAGTGGGGAGTCTGCTTCAATCTCTTCCTCTGCCCCTGCCCCACTCATGCCTCTCTCTAGCTCTGCTCTCTCTCAAATAAATAAATGAAATATTTTTTAAAAACTCTGTTTTAGGAGCGCCTGGGTGGCTTAGTGGGTTAAAGCCTCTGCCTTCGGCTAAGGTCATGATCCTGGGATCCTGGGATCGGGCCCCGCATCGGGCTCTCTGCTCAGTAGGGAGCCTGCTTCCCTCCCCCACCAGCTCTGCCTGCCTCACTGCCTACTTGTGATCTGTCTGTCAAATAAATAAATAAGTAATCTTAAAACAACAACAACAACAACCCCTTTGTTTTAACACTGAATGTGCACAATGAGGCACCCAGTGGTAGAGTCACAAGCTACTCCTTTCTATATCATTTGAATCTAGCTAATATAATGGGGAAACACAGATACCTCAATCACCTAAGAAAACCTTTCTTGACTTCCCTAATCTTCCCAATTACATTCTTTTCTTCTAAGCGTTTTTTGAGGTTGCATTTTACATGTATTTGTATAATCCTTTTATTTTATTATTCTCACCCACTAGACTATAAGTACCCTAAGGAGAAGGATCTTTTGTGACTCACAGTTTTATCCCAGTATGGTAAGGGGCCTAGCACATAGTAGATGAATCTCCACAAATACAGTTGATCCTTCAATAATATGCGGGTTGGGGAGCCAACCCTACATGCAGTAGAAAATCCACGTTTTGACTCCCCCAAAACTTAACTACTAAGAGCTTACTGTTGACCAGAGGCCTTCTGATAAAAAACAGTTGACACAGATTTTATATGCTAGATGTATTATATACTGTATTCTTAAGAAAGGAAAGAAAATGTTATTAAGAAAACCATAAGGAAGGGGCGCCTGGGTGGCTCAGTGGGTTAAGCCGCTGCCTTCGGCTCGGGTCATGATCTCAGGGTCCTGGGATCGAGTCCCACATCGGGCTCTCTGCTCAGCGGGGAGCCTGCTTCTCTCTCTCTCTCTCTCTGCACCAGCCTCTCTGCCTACCTGTGATCTCTCTCTGTCAAATAAATAAATAAAGTCTTTAAAAAAAAAAAAAAAAAAAAAAAAAAGAAAACCATAAGGAAGAGAAAATATATTCACAGAACTGTACTGTGAAAGATTTGTGTGTATTGTGTTATGGCTGAATTCTTTTTTTTTTTTTTTTTTAATTTTATTTATTCATTTGACAGAGAGAGACACAGTGAGAGAGGAAACACAACCAGGGAAAGTGGAAAAGGGAGAAGCAGGCTTCCCGCCAAGCAGGGAGCCTAGTGGGGCTCGATCCCAGAACCCTGGGATCATGACCTGAGCCGAAGGCAGAGGCCCCCAGACACCCCATGACTACATTCTTTAATAGCTTATCAAGTCTTCATGTTATGTAATAAACAGATTTATTTTATTTGTTTTTAATTTTTTTCTAACTTTAAATGTAGTACATGCACATTATATTGTTAAAGACAAGACAACAGATCCCAAATGACATCATTTATGCTGAGCCCCATGTCACCAAACCTTGACTTACAGTTTCAGCTCTCCCAGAAATGGAATCTTAAATCAGTCACTCAGGAATCGCCTGATTAGCACTAGTTAGATAATCTCCCTGACAGACCCCTGCCACCCCCTAAAGAAAGGTAATCTTGCATTAACCAATCTGCTTCTTTGCCTAGGATAACTTCCTTTTCTCTACTCCCTCCTGCCTATGAAAGTCTTTCATTCCATACAGCTCTTTGGAGCTCCTTTCTCTCTACAAATTGGATGCTGCTTGATTCATGAATCATTCAGTTGGGGCACCTGGCTGGCTCAGTTGGTAGAGCATGCCACTCTTGATCTTGGAGTCATGAGTTTGAGCCCCATGTTGGACATACAGTTTACTTAAAAGAAGAAAAGATTTGGATATGTCAATTATATTTCAATAAAATTGAAAAAATTTAAAAACTCAGTTGAATGTTGTGTTTTTTTTAACAATCTGTAATCATATACTTAGATACTGAAATATTAAGCTTCATGTACCATGGACCCTCAAGAAATAACAGTAAAAATCTATTTTTCTTCATTAACTTTCTTTTCCCCACCACATACCCTGCTTTATGAAGGAGGAGGAAAGAGATGTAGACATACCACAAAGGGGACTAAAGTAGTAGAAAGAAGTCCTGTGTCTCCTTTGGGCCTTCCTTCTAGCAGGGCTGGTCCATAGGTGGTAAATAGGTTCATCTCTTTAAGACAGATCTGATAGAAGCTGTCTGGAGTGTTCCAGTCAGGAGGTCCTGGGGCCACATCTGGATTTAGCAGGAAAGCATGCCATGACAGATGAACAACCACAGGCCCCCTTGTATCATATTATTAAACTTAACCAGTGCCCTTGTTTGCCTTGGAATAGAATGAATAGGGGAACCAGATTGAACTCGATTACTTATTTATAGTACCTGCAACTCCAATATCCTATTAAGTAAGGAGGAACCACAGTGGACATTTTCAGAAATGTTTTAGAATATAGGTTTTAGTTTATTAAAAGATTTTATTTATTTGAGAAAAAAAAGAAAGAGTGAGAGAGTGAGAGAGAGCATGAGCAGGCGGACCGGAAAGGAAGTGACAGACTCCCCCCTGAGCACGCAGAGCTCCATCCTGATCCCTGCACTCTGGGATCAGGACCTGAGCTAAAGGCAGACCTATTGAGCCATCAAGGTGCCTGTAGAATATAGGTTTTAATATTATGTAGGTATGGCTAGGCCAATAGATTAGGAGATGAACGCCATAGAAAATAGTTTGTTACACTCATAGATCCCTTTAAGAGGAAGGGGCATGCTATGCCACCAGGGGTGGGGGAACCAGGAAGCACCTGTGTCAGTCAGGAGGCAGACAGAGTAGGGGGAAAATGTGATCAAAAGCCCTTATTGTGGTTTCTACGGGAAGAAACAGGCTGGGCAGGGTAAGCAGGTGTAGGATTTGTTAGTTTAAAGAATTTCGGTGGGTGCTGGTACACAGGAGCTGTCCTTCATTGTGTGGTAGCTGGCCCTGGGGTAATTAGGGTGGGTGGATCATCGCCCTGAGTGTGGGAGCTGTTAGGGGAGGGAGTTGGGGATGAGGGCTCTGGATTGGTTGCTTTGCACTTTGAAAGGTTAGCTTGAGGGGCAGACTGTAGACTTACTATCTCTAGGGATTGGCTAGCCTTGGGAAGGGCAATTTCTCCAGGGTCAGCAAGTCTCCAGATCTCAAATCATTCAAATGCAAAAAATAAAGAAGACATCTTCAGAAAATTAGTTCTCTTGTGCATTTCATTTAGGTAAATACAGTGTTCCTTACTGCTATGAATCAACTTTTGATTTAGGGGGGAAAATATAAGTAATAACAAATGAGCTGTTCTTTTTCAAATGGAAGAGTGTTCAGCATTGGAAAGAAAATCTCCCAATGACTATCCTTATTTTGGTCATAATAATAGCATTTTTTTTGCTAGTTGTTAATGCTAATAACAAGTTATTGATTCCGTCGTTGAATATTTTCAGAGTATTGTTCTCAGTTTATGTTTAGACGGCAAAATCTAGCCCGTCAGTTTATGGCGGCCTATCTGGTGACCAGACATGATGATAATCTTCCCGAAATGGAAAGACAAACAACATCAGAGATTAGTGTGTCCTTTTGTTAGCTCTTTTGTGCCTTTTTCTTTTTTCTAAATGGTTTTTTAAAAAAATTTTAAAGATTTCATTTATTTGAGATACAGAGAGCATGAGTCGGGGGAAGGGCAAAGGGAGCGGGAGAAGCAGGTTCTATCCGAGGACCCTGGGATCATGACCTGAGATGTAGGCAGGTGTTTAGTCAACCAAGCCACCCCCCACCCCCACGTTGTTTTTGTAAACAACCATATGGAACAATGCCACATCCTTGTTCTGCTCTTCAAACTCTTTAAAATCTCTCCGGATTCATACTCACAGTAGAGAACATTTGGTTGGCTCAGGCTGACTCACCTTGTCCAACCACTGTGGTCAGGAAGTGATGAAGAAATTAGTCCCTCTATATACATCCAAGCTTCATGTCATATACAGACTAACACCATTAAAACAAAAGTGGAAACATAAAAAAACAGAAAGAGAGCAGTAATTGTATCAAATTAATGGGATGACCAGATAGAACTTTATTTATTTTTTTAAAGATTTTATTTATTTGACAGCCAGAGATCACAAGCGGCAGAAAAGTAAGCAGATAGAGAGGAGGAAGCAGGCTCCCCGCTGAGCAGACAGCCCCACTGGGGGCTTGATTCCAGGACCCTGAGATCATAACCTGAGCCAAAGACAGAGGCTTTAACCCACTGAGCCAGCCAGGGGCCCTTCAATGATAGAACTTTAAATTAAGCACTGCAGTGGCACCTGGGTGGCTCAGTTAGTTAAACATCTCTCCCTCTTTTTTTTTCCCCCAAAGATTTTATTTATTTATTTGACAGAGAGCAACATAGCGAGAGAGGGAACACAAGCAGGGGGAATGGGAGAAGGAGAAGCAGGCTTCCCTCTGAGCATGGAGCCCCATGCGGGGCTCTATCCGAGTAAT
Source organism: Mustela nivalis (assembly GCF_964662115.1). NCBI lineage: Eukaryota > Metazoa > Chordata > Mammalia > Carnivora > Mustelidae > Mustela > Mustela nivalis. Next base: position 102,095,416 of record NC_139024.1, read on the forward strand.
CTGGGATCATGACCTGAGCCAAAGGCAGACGCTTAACTACTGAGCCACCCAGGTGCCCCTTCTTAACTGTCAAGTACCAGTAAATGAACTAAGTAATAGGAGATCCAAGGAATAATTATTCATTGCCAATTTTTGCTACTACAAATTTGAAACTAATTATCTACCATGCCTTCAAAGAAGTGTTTATAATTACTCTCTTTCCTTTTTTAGGTTGGATCCTAGAAATCACAGTGCTTAATTTAAAGATTTATTTGAGAGAGAGTGTGTGTGTGGGGGGGGAGTGGTGGAAGGAAAGGGAGAGATAAGCCGGCTCCTCATGAGCAGAGAGCTCCATGGGGCTCCATCCCAGGACCCTGAGCTCATGACCTCAGCTGAAATCAAGAGTTGGAGCTTGGGGCATGTGGGTCGCTCAGTCGTTGGACGTCTGCCTTCAGCTCAGGTCATGAGCTCAGGGTCCTGGGATGGAGCCCCATACCAGTGTTCCTGCTTGGTGGGAAGCCTGCCTTTCCCTCTCCCACTGAGCCCTGGGTGGCTCAGTTGTTAAGCGTTTGCCTTCAAGTTCACGTCATGATCTCAGGGTCCTGGGGTGGAGCCCCGCCTCCAGCTCCCTGAGCAGCAGGAAGCCTGCTTCTCCTTCTCCCACTCCCCCTGCTTGTATTCCCTCTCTCACTGTGTCTCTCTCTGTCAAATAATAAATAGTCTTTAAAAAAAAAAAAAGTTGAAATTAAAGTAGAAACTCCTGTGGTTTCTCATATCTAACTATCTCATATACCATCCTAAATCTTGACCTCTACATCCTAAGTATTTATCTATTTTTGAGTAAGTTCTAGACCCAATGTGGGACTGGAACTCACAACCCCAAGATCAAGAGTCACATGCCCTACCAATTGAGCCATCCAAGAATGCCTCCAAATTTTCTTTTTTTAAGATTTTATTTTTTGGGGTGCCTGGGTGGCTTAGTGGGTTAAGCCTCTGCCTTCAGCTCAGGTCATGACCTCAGGGTCCTGGGATTGAGCCCCGCATCGGGCTCTTTGCTCAGAGAGGAGCCTGCTTCCCCAACTAGCCACCACTGAGCCACCCAGGAGCCCCCTCCTAACTAATTTTTAACTTTACCTTTTATTTCACACATTTTTGAGAGTGACATTGAGTAAATACTTTGTTGAATTAAATAATTAAACGTGATAATATCTTTGGAAGCCAAAGCATAGTTGTCTTGGATTATTTTTCATATTTTGAATATTAGTTTGTAGTTTTTTGTTTTAAAGATTTGTTTATTTATTTTAGAGAGGGAGAGAGAGCAGGGAAAGGGGCAGAGGGAGAGACTCCCTACCGAGTGCAGAGCCCAAGGCAGGGCTCAATCTCAGGACCCTGAGATCACTACCTGAGCTGTAATCCAGAGTTGGATGCTTAACTGACTGAGCCACCCAGCTGCTCCTAGTTTGTGTTTTTTTTTTAACCAGAGGTATGAGTAAGGCCACTAAAAATGGAATTATGAATAAGCAGAGTGGGTGTTTTAGTCCATTCTTCTGATGTAACTTTAGAGACACTATGAAGGCTTTTTGGCTCCATCTCTTAAAAAAAAAAAAAAAAAGTTACTCCCTTAGTTCTGGGATGTGGAAAATTAAATTGTGAAAGGTCCAATTCTTTGGTCTAATTCTACCTCCAGGCTGGCTACGTAACTGGCAGGGCCCAGCGCAAAATGAAACTGTGGAATCCCTTGTGCTAAGAGCTAGAAAAATGTGGCATTAAAGGAACTAAAACATAAAACTTTTTCCTTTAAAAAAAGTGCTTATATTGCTTATGAAAAGTGACTGGGAAAATAGTGATAACTAAGTACATAACCAGGAAATTTCTAAATAATATTTTTGATGTCATAATTTTACTAATGCAATACATAATATTTGATTAATGTGCTATTTTGATTGTTCATTAGGCTTTTCTCACTCATTTTTATGCAAATATTGTAGGGGCCTCCTTAGCCAGAATGACTCCATCTCAGTTAAACAGCCATTTTGTTGTTTATGCAGTAAAACTTAAACTGACCCTGCCCACCCCCCACCCCCAGGGGAACTTACTTAAGAGCAAGTCTGGGATGTCAGTAAAATATGGTCGGCCAATCCCTGATATTAGAGACCAAATACAAGGACGGGCCAGGTCAGGTGGAGATAAGAGGTAGAGATAATCTCATTAGCCAGGCTCAACCACTGGCCTTTGCTCTATAAAAGCTAGTCTGTGAAGCTGGGCGTTGTCGCTCTCTCCCTAATGGATGGCCCTGGAGGATCGGTTTGATTTTTGGTGCTGGCAAGAAATAAAGCTTAGCTTGACCTTTGCTTTGTATCAGTCTCGCTCCTTTGATCAGGGACCCCACCAATATATTTATTAAACTCATTAAAATTTATACTTCTAGCAACTTTATTGGAAGTAATGCCAGTCACACTTGGCAAATGCAAGATCACTTATATTTTTATAATTTAAAGTTTTGAGATCTGCTGATGCAACTGTTACTAGAGTTCTTAAGAGCATTGGGGTACCTGGGTGGCTTGCTGGAGCAGCTGACTTTTTTTTAAAAGATTTTATTTATTTGAGAGAGAGAGGAGATAGTGAGAGGGAACACAAGCAGTAGGGAGAGGAAGAACCAGGCTGAGCAGGGACCCTGACACAGGCCTTGATCCTAGTGTTGGGTCCCCCGCTAATGGGTCCATGGTCAAAGGACCGAGACTGATACAACTTGAAGGTCAAGCAAAGCTTTATTTTGCGCCAAGCATCAAGAATCAAACCGACCGTCAAACAGACAGATTGGGGCCCGCCCTTACAGAGAGGACGACCCCTCCCTAAATTTTTTCCAGACTAAATTTTTTTTTTTTTTAAGATTTTATTTATTTATTTGACAGACAGAGATCACAAGTAGGCAGAGAGGCAGGCAGAGAGAGAAAGGGAGGGAGGAGGAAGCAGCCTCCTCACTGAGCAGAGAGACCGATGCAGGGCTCCATTCCAGGACCCTGAGATCATGACCCGAGCAGAAGGCAGGTGTTTGACTGAGCCACCCAGGTACTCCACAACACTGAATTTTTCATTCCTAATTATAATTTTCGAACTATTGAGAAAGACGGGAATATTATTGCTAGTGTCATAAAAAACATACAAAATCTAGTACTGGTTTTGTGACTGAAGAGTCTTATCATTGTAGGGGTTGCTCACTTACTGTGTCGCATCTATATTTGTCTCTTTATATAATACTGTAAAAAATCTTAATTGCTTTAGAAATAAGTTTTTATTTTCTATGCCTTTTTTTCCCTCGTAACTTGTGTCAATGTTAAATTGTGGTACAAAAACCTGTGTTACCTGTTCTCTAGGTCATTTATGAGTGAAAGGGTATCACAGAGCTTAAACAATGGTTAAAGAAGACAAATTTGGTGATACAAACAAACTTGGTTTGACACTTCATGGAGTGGACAGTCTCCGTTTGGGGAGCTGCCAAATAGGGCAGAAGACTAGAAGCTTTTATAGAATATAGAAGAAAGAGACAGATAAAAATATCTGGTTGGCTGGAGCCACGTAGGGCCACGTGGGGGTGAGAAGGCCCAAGGCGTGGCTTGGGTTTGGGGATTGACTGACTGGATATCCTGCCCTTCTGCTTAAGGGGAGCATTTACAGGGACACAGAAGTTGTTTAAGTGGCCATTTCCTGACACTGCATCCTGGCGGGAGCAGCTCCATCTTGGGCCTGGAAATTTATTTCAGTACGAGTTTTCTTGGTCTGTGTTTTAAAGGCATCAACCCTTTCTGTTCATTATATTTTGTTGTTGTTGTTCCTATAACTTCTTATATCTTCAAGTGAAAAACAAAGGAAATCATTTGATTTTTCTCTCTCCGGGAGGCCAGGAGAACATGGCTGCTTTAGCAGAAATAATACTATTCTAGGTTTGCTGGTTTCTCAGCTTCCGCAGCTGTTGATGAGATACAGATGAAGAGAGGCCTTGACGTGAAGAAGGGACTGGCTCAGTCCTCTTCTGGCCCAAATCTTACCTACAACTCCCCCTCTCTAGTCTCTACTCACCTGTCTGATACCTTGTTCCTACGATGGGGTAGAAGCAGGAGTTCAAGATAGGTTGGTGTCCGGAAGCCCAGCCCAGAAATCAGGGACACAGTTAACCCTAATGTATGAGCACTGTGATTTACGCAGTCTGTTTCAGAATCCATAACGGTGCTCAGGTTGGGGGTGGGGGGCTGCAGATGGGGAGAGGAGAAGAAGCCTTGGCAGGGACTGTTAGGCTGCAGCAGGAAGGGGCAGCTCCCCCATTTCAAGGAGTGCTAGGCAGGTGTGTACCCAGGTGACCATTCCTACTGATTCTCTCACCTGCTAGTTTCTGCATCATCTTTTATGATCATGTGTTCCTTCTTATCTGGTTGATATCTCTGGATAGGAGTTCTTGCTTGCTTGGACCTAGGGTATCCATCATCTCTCCCACTTTGCTGGAAAAGTAAAGCCCTTTTTAAGCCAGCCCTCCTCCTCTGCCATCATCCAGGAATGACATTGATTGAGTTGCGTAAGATTATCCACTGCTTGGGGCGCCTGGGTGGCTCAGTGGTTTAAGCCGCTGCCTTCTGCTCAGGTCATGATCTCAGGGTCCTGGGATCGGGTCCCGCATTGGGCTCTCTGCTCAGCAGGGAGCCTGCTTCCCTCTCTCTCTCTCTGCCTGCCCCACATCTACTTGTGATTTCTCTCTGTCAAATAAATAAATAAAATCTTAAAAAAAAAAAAAGATTATCCACTGCTTCATTTTATGTTAATTAAAAAAAAAAAAAAGGAGTGGGGAGAAAGATTATCCGCAGCTTCTATGGCTTGGATAGAGTGTAATGAGTTTTAGGACCTGTCAGATTTCAAGGCTGTGTTTCATACCACACATACTGTTAGGAATATGAAAAGTGCTTAATAATATCCATCAGTGAGTAAGCTTTGAAGGAAGATAGAAAAGTATTATGAAATAAATGACAGTGTTAGAATTGAGGCTTATTCAGAGCAGAATTATTTTTGGTATATTTTGAGCACCCTATAAATGTCAATGAAACCAATGAGACCTAGCAAGAATTGTTGGAATAGCATAAATTCACATTTTTAGCTGCTGCAGATGAAATGAAAACGTTAGCTATGCTCTTGGTCTGTATGAGAGAGTATTTCACAGGACTATCAAAATTATATCTTAGGATGTCATTTGGATACTAAAATTTTTTTTTTTAAGATTTTATTTATTTGAAAGAGAGGCAGTGAGAGAGAGCATGAGCGAGGAGAAGGTCAGAGAGAGAAGCAGACTCCCCGCGGAGCTGGGAGCCCAATGCAGGACTCGATCCCGGGACTCCAGGATCATGACCTGAGCCAAAAGCAGTCGTCCAACCAACTGAGCCACCCGGGCGTCCCCTAAAATTTTTTTTTAAATTTTTATTTTTAAACTTTTTTTTAAAAGATTTTATTTATTTATTTGACAGACAGAGATCACAAGTAGGCAGAGCAGCAGGCAGAGAGAGGAGGAAGCAGGCTCCCCGCTGAGCAGAGAGCCTGATGTAGGGCTCGAACCCAGAATCCTGGGATCATGACCTGAGCTAAAGGCAGAGGCTTTAACCCACTGAGCCACCCAGGCGCCCTGGATACTAAATTTTTTAAAGTAGTGATTTAAAGAATCTTGGGGCTTTTCTTTGGACATGGCCTAGAAACCTAAGTCCTTTCTGTGTGACTGAAAGGATTTTCCCTAGCCATGGAAGCCTCTATTTGAGCTTTTAAAAAATCAATCCTGTCACTTTGGATGTATTTGTAGCCCTAGCCAGTGGGTTAGCATGAGATCATTTCTGAAATTTTTAGAGAATAGAGAGATTAAAGGAAAAGTAGGGGGTGCCTGAGTGGTGCACTGGGTCAGGCATCTCACTCTTGATTTTGGGTCAGGTCTTGATCTCCGTGCTGCATGTGGAGCCTGCTTAAGAGTCTCCCTCTTCCTCTCCCTGCACCTCCCCACCTCCCCCCTCTAAAAAAACCCAAAAAACAAAACCAAAAAACCAAAAAACAAAACAAAACAAAAAAACAAGATACTGGGTGTGTTAACATTAAGTCAACATAGTATGCCATTCAATTTATGCTTGGGAATTCTGAATTTAACCAAAAAATAATTGGATCCATTACAGGGGCCAAGGGTCAGAATGAGACCGAGCGGGTGAAAGACCCTGGTACCGCACCCAAGAATCAAACAGCACGCCTCCACTGGATGCAAATTGCAAGAGGTTTATTGGTTACACAGGCGCCTGTGGTCGCATCAGCCTTTGTGGGCTGAGCGCGCCGGCCTAATTGGGGAGCAGATTATATAGGGCAAGGTTGGGGTGGCGGGAAGCGAGTTTACAGAAGCAGATGCTTGGTTACAGGGATCTGATTGGTTAACTTAAATCAAGCATTGTCAGGCACTGGGTTTAAGGCAAGGACACAACGGTTTGTTCTGGTGGGCCTTGGCTCAGCACTCTGGAAAGTCCCAGGTACACTCTATTCCTCATTTGTCTTTTCTCTTGACAGACTGGGTGATCACAAACAATAGACATCCTGGTATGTGTTGCCATCCGGCTATGGGGACAATCAAGCCTTCAGCAAGGGGAGAGGGGGTGCTGTGGGGACATCAGGTTGCTAAAACAAGCCTTTACCAAGGAGGAAGGGGGTCTTTCACGGGGAATTCAGAAATGTACGTAAAATTCTGTACTGTGTAAATCCTACATGTCAAGTGGCCTATCCAAATTGTGGATCGTACCTCCCGTGGCAGAACCACATGGACCCCGGTGTAGTTACACACGGCCTGGAACTGTAACTGCAGAGAGTTGGTCAGGAGAGAATAGTACCCAGGGACTCAGCAAATTAACATCAGAAACAGATGGTAGGAGCAGTCTGAACTGGAGCCAAGCTCTTTGGGTTACAAAGCACTTTTCAAATTCATTTTGCTATCCATAGAGAGAGATAAATCACACCTATTAACTTACCTAATTGTCCTTAGCTTGCAGTGTGAGGTTCAATCTTGTACTTCTTTAACTTTCATTTACTAGCCATTTGAGCTGGAATACAGTATTTCAAAAGATGCCTCACAATGGGTTAGTGATTTCTGTTCAATATCCTGAAGTTATTACTTAGAAAATACCAGAATTCATCAAATAACGTTTATGTCAATTTGCTCAGCACGTTGTTCTTGTGGAACTGATGGCTACCACTCACCTCGCCTACTTTTTTCAAGCCAGCAGTAATACACTGGAAAACAGACTCTGTCAACAGTGATCAAAGGACAATTACGAAATGCGAATCTGAAAGGCTGGAATAACAATTGCAACAAATTTTTAAAAAATTGTCCTCTCAAAACATTTACAGCTTGGGTATGACATGCCTGGATTTCGGGAAATATTTTGTAAGGAGTGAAATATTCTGGGGGAAATCTAAATTGTCTTTTCCTTTCCTCTTCTGCTTTTCCAAAGAGCCTATTTTCCCCATATATTTGCTGAACAATTATCCTTTCTTACGAAAAATGGGTCATCTGTGAAAGAAAGGAGTCCTTTTCTAGTTGGGCAACTTGTCTAGAAGCTAGACTGTCTTAAAGTGAGAGTAAGAATAGCACAAATTGGGGTACCTGGGTGGCTCAGTAGGTTAAGCCTCTGCCTTTAGCTTGGGTCATGATCTCAGGGTCCTGGGATCCAGCCCCACATCAGGCTCTCTGCTGAGAGGGGAGCCTGCTTCCCCCTCTCTCTCTGCCCGTCTCTCTGCCTCCTTGTGACTTCTCTCTGTGTCAAATAAATAAATTAATCTTAAAAAAATAGCACAAGTCTGTCTGGTCGGAGGAGGGTCATGTTTGCCGAGATGGGATAGAGGTTCTCTAATGAGTGATCAGGCATACTCACCCAGGTTAATATGCTGGCCAAAGTCTTGCAGCCACAAGGTTGGGCCAAGATTGGAGCTGGCACACTGAGTTTGAGAACCTAGACTAAGGGGCTTTAAAAGGACTATTGGTTACCGTTGAGGAGTGTTGTTCTATGACACTCTGACACTCTGGAAGTTATTCCATCCTGCTGTTATTACATCCTCCCTGTTATTAGGAAGACCAGATGTAAAAGTCCATCTTTCTTTTCTTTTTTTTTTTTTTTAAGATTTTATTTATTTATTTGACAGAGACACAATGAGAGAGGGAACAGAAGCAGGGGGAGTGGGAGAGGGAGAAGCAGACTTCCCGTCAGCAGGGAGCCAGATGCAGGGCTCCATCCCAGGACCCTGAGGTAGACCTGAGCTGAAGGCAGATGCTTAATGACTGAGCCACCCAGGTGCCCCCAAGTCCATCTTGTTTCATTGTAAGTTCCACTGGAGCAGATGGTTCATGTGGTGGTTTGGGGCATAAGTCTTGAGAATTGAAGGAATGGAATTAGTATTTATTGATTGACCTACTCTAGTGTGCTGCCCACTGCACCAGACAGTTGATACTCCCTAATGTTTAGTTATTTGTACAAATATTGCTGTTTCTTCGATATGTGAATCCTGACTCAGACACCGTGGAACATTTCTCCAATGTTTCAGAGTAGATACCTGGGACTTAATCAGATACTTAAATCAGTAAATATTTATTGACTATTTACTATGTTGGGATTTGGGTATAAAAAGTGAAGTGAGGGGCGCCTGGGTGGCTCAGTTGTTAGGTGTCTGCCTTCAGCTCAGGTCATGATCCTGGGATCCTGGATTGCCCCATGTTGGGCTCTCTGCTCAGGGGGATTCCGCTTCTTCCTCTCCCACTCCCTCTGCTTGTGTTCTCTCTCTCTCTCTCTCTCTGTCAAATAAATAAATAAAATCTTAAAAAAAAAAAAGTGAAGTGAAAGAGAGACATGGTCACTTTCCTCATGATACTTACAATCCAAGGAGACAGATTGACTTTAAATAAACACCTATAGAGACCTGTAATTGCAAGTTAAATAGTAATTTGTAGTAAATACTATGGAAGAAAAAATTGAGGGGAGGATGAAAGATAATAATGGGGAGGGAGATCTAATTTAGATCGAGGAGTCAAGGAAAGCCTCTCATGACAGTGATGTGATTATTTAGATTCTTAATTTTTGTGTTAGGTTTATAGCTAATCTCTTTGCTTCCATTTTCTCTTTCCATTGGATCCATCTTGCATGTCATCTACAGATGAGATTTTTAAAAATCTTAACTTTCATTAAGGAATCTAAGATTTGAAGGGATATTTTTTGGGTGATATAGTCTTAGCTTACTATGTTAGTCAATGTAGGTGACCCGTGGTTACAACCCCTAAATATTAGTGGCCTAACACAATAAAAGCTTCTTTCTTTTTCTTTTCTTCTTCTTTTTTAAAAAATGCTTATTTATTTATTTATTTATTTATTTATTTATTTGAGAGACCTTGAGGGAGAGAGTGCACACACAGAGAGGGAGAAGCAGACTCCCCACAGAGCAGAGAGCCCAATGTGAGTCTGGGGGATCCGGGACGCTGAAACCATGACCTGAGCCAAAGGGTGATGGTTAAGTGGGCCACCCAGGTGCCCCAATAAAGGCTTCTTTCTTGCTGGCTCACAGTCTAATGCATTTTGGTAAGGGAGTGCTCCGCTGCAACAGTCAGGAGTTCGGGTCATCTCCATTTAGTGGGTCGCTCATCTCCTAGGTATTCAGCTCTTCTACTGGACCCATCTCAGACTTTCAGAAGAGAGAATCTTGAATGCCCAGCTTGGATTAGATGCTTTCTTGGGTAAGGTCAACTGAGCTAAGGACATAACCAACCTTCAAACATGGGTGCTGTGGTCATTTTGGTGGATTGGGACCATTTACACAGAAGGGGAAATGATTCAGGCAGATACCATCCAACTAGGTGTTATTTAGCGAGCCATTTTTCTTTTTTCTTTTTTATTATTATTATTATTTTTAAAGATTTTATTTATTTATCAGAGGGGGGGGGGAGAGAGCGAGCACAGGCAGACAGAATGGCAGGCAGAGGGAGAGGGAGAAGCAGGCTCCCTGCTGAGCAAGGAGCCCGATGTGGGACTCGATCCCAGGACGCTGAGATCATGACCTGAGCTGAAGGCAGCTGCTTAACCAACTGAGCCACCCATGCGTCCCCAGCGAGCCATTTTTACTTCATAAGGTAGATCTTTACATATTTGAAGAAAATACCCATTCCTCTTTCTTCATTCTTTTCAGAGTAAACATGGTCTGTTTTTTGGAGTTCCCGCAATTCAGGTTATTTATACTAGCTATCAACTTCCCTCCTATTATTTCAATTAGGAACTTCCTTCAAATTTCACCTCTGCTAGGAAAAGGTCCCTAATTAATGCCACTCCTTAATAATTATTCCCGGGGTCCAAATCCTACATGACTTAATCCACCCAATCAAGTGACCCTTAACTTTCTTATACAGTTGAATAGGATGAATCTTTAGCTTTTAAAATTCCATGTTTTGCCGTACAGCCTTCACAAAAATTAACTCAAGATGAATCCTAAATGTAAAATGCAAAATTATAAACCCCTAGAAGATAACCTAGGAAAATACCTAGATGGCCTTAGGTATAGTAATGCTTTTAAAAATATAACATCAAAGGCACAAGCCATGAAATTAATAATTGAGAAATTGGGCTTAATTAAAGTTAAAAATTTCTGCTCTGTGAAAGACATTATCAAGAGAATTAGAAGACAAGCCACAGAGTGGGAGAAAATATTTGTAAAAGACATATCTGAAAAAAGTCTGTTATCCAAAATATACAAAGGACTCAAAACTCAGCAGTAATAAAACAAACAACTCAATTAAAAAGAGCCAATGGCTTTAACAGACATGTCACCAAAGAAGATACACAGGTGGCAAATAAGCACATGGAAAGATGTTCCATGTTATAGGTCATCAGGGAACTGCAAATTAAAACAACCATGAGATGCTATTACAAGGGTCAAAATCTAGAACATCTGTAACTCTAAATACTGGCAAAGATGTGAAGCAACAGGAAATCTCATCCGTTGCTGGTGGGAATATAAAATGGTATAGCCATCATGGAAGACACTTGGGGGAATGTCTTACAAAACTAAACACACTCTTAACATAGAAACCAACTGTTGTGCTTCTTGGTTTTTACCCAAAGGAGTTGAACATGAATGTCTGGACAAAAACCTGCTTATAAATGTTTATAGAAGTTTTATTCATAATTGCCAAAACTTGGAAGCAACCAAGTTGACCTTAAGTAGGTGAATGGGTAAATTATGGTACATCCACACAGTGGTGCTAGGAAGAAATGAGCCATCAAGCCATGAAAAATCATGAAACGTAAATGCATATTACTAAGTGCAAGAAACCACTGTGAAAAGGCTACATACTATATGGTTCCAACTATAGAAAATTCTGGAAAAGACAAAGCCATGACTACAACAAAAAGATCAGTGGTGGCCAGGGATCAGAAAAGGGAAATAGGAATAGGCAGAGCATAGAGAATTTCTTAGGACAGTGAGAATCTTCTGTATGGTATTTTAATAATGGATATATGTCATTATGCTTTTGTCTAAATCCATAGAATGGACAACACCAAGAGTAAGCTAACTGTGAAGTAGGCTACAGACTTTAAGTAGTTGTGATGTATCTATGTAGGTTCACCGTTGGTAAAGAATGTGTCATTCTAGTGAGTGAGATTGGTAATGGGCAAGGCCATGCATGCAGGGGGGCAGGGAGTATACTGGAAATATCTGTACCTACCTCTCGATTTTGTTGTACACCTAAAATTGTTTTTAAAAAGTATGGATTGATTGATTGATTGGGGAAGGGATGGTGGGGAGTAGCTGAGGGATAGGGACTAGCAGGCTCTGCACTTAGTTCTGGAGCCCAGTGTGGGGCTTGATCCCATGACTCTGAGATCAAGATGTCAGTCAAGAGTCAGATGTTTAACCTACAAAGCCACTCAGGTGGCCTAGCAACCTCCAACTCCTCTAAAAAAAGTTAAGTTTAAAAAAAAAAAAATTCCAGGGGCACCTGGGTGGCTCAGTGGGTTAAGCTGCTGCCTTCGGCTCAGGTCATGATCTCAGGGTGCTGGAATAGAGTCCCGCATCGGGCTCTGCTCAGCAGGGAGCCTGCCTCTCTCTCTACTTGTGATCTCTCTCTGTTAAATAAATAAATAAAATCTTAAAAAAAAAATAAAAATTCTATGTCTTGCCCCACTGAGGGTGAAGACCATGTCTTCTTCTCCCTTTAGGTTCATCACAACATAGTGCTAACTATGTTCTTCCCTGAATCCTATTCAAAGACTTAGTAATATGTCTCTTCTCAGGAATATTTTTATGTTTATAGAAGGCAAGAAGTATTCAATTATTATTTGCTTCTGTATTGTGCATTGTTTCTAAGGGATGGTGTAGTTTATTCATAAGAAGGGCAAACTCCTTGGGTGCTGGGCTGGCTCCGTTGGTGGAGTGTGTGACTTTTGATCTCGGGGTTGTGAGTTTGAGCCCCACATTGGGTGTAGAGATTACTTAAAAATAAAATATTAAAAAAAGAAATGCAAGCTCCAGGCTACCATTTATTGAGGTTCACTGAGTCCAGGGAACTCCCCTAGGCACATTTATATGCATTATCATTTAATCTTTACTATTATGTTGAATAATAATAGGCCTATGATCCTGTTATTTCTACAGTCACACAGCTAATGACTAGCTTATCTAATTCTGGAACTCGAGTCTAAGTTTCCAAGCTCTTGCTTTAACCACAACAGTACTGACACTCCTAAGTAAATTAATCTATAATAAACAATAAACTGGCATTCCCATGGCAACTCGGTACCTCTTCGTTCCCGGCTCGTCTCATGATGGACGCCTGCCTTCCTGCTTTGTCTGCTCTGTCGTCCTGATCAGAAAGACGATCTCTTTTATTGAAAGAAATGTATTTGTTTTAGTAGTTTCTAGAAATAGAATATGTGAGATCGGTTACTTCAGGGGGCACACCAGAAGTAAGAGACCAGACAAAGAGGATGAGGTTGTCTAGTGTTTCCCTTTCTGTGACTCAAGTGCAGAGAGCCAAGAACAAAGCTGAAGTTTAGTCAGGAGAAGAGAGGGTCCAACTGTGATTGAACTCCGCAGGCGCGCTCTCAGGTGTCTGGATTTCGGGATCCCCTCCTCAGTCTCCTCAGAGAAACAACATGCAAATGAAGTTAACAGTAGTTAGGGGTGAAGCCACCTGTGGTGTAGTGAGCTTCATTCGAAGAATGATCTCAATGGTGGTTTTGGGAGGGGCTCGTTTCCCAGCAAAGGAGAAGACTATGAGTATAAGACTTCGGGTTAACATCAGAGAGTTTTTAACTACATGAACTTAAGTGCTTTTTGGGCACTGTGGGCTGGTTGATAGGCTGCTGGACTGATTTGGTTAGTTGAAAGATAAACTGAAGAATCGTTAGTCTGTGTGGCCAACATCTGCTCCATCTGATAACTATGAGTGTGCAAACATTTGCTCCACATTCAGCACCGGGAGACCATGGAGCTTACCTGCCTGCTGCCTTATGATTGCAATCAGATTAATAGTTACTAATTATATGTAATTATTAACATTATTATTGTGTGTATGTATATAGTTATGTATTATAATATTATAATTATAAAAAATACTGCTACTACAGTTATTAATTCAGCTTGCCCCTTATATACTCCTGTCCCCAATTTCTGTCAAGATGGCTGAGCCCCCTCTAGGGCTTAGGATAGGAGGGAAGAGAGTCAACATTCAGGGCTGCCTCAGGAACCCTTGTTCCCTTGTAAATAAACTCTTTACCCCCAGCTTTTCTCCATAATGCTCCCTCTAGGTTGTGGCTTTCACTGAAATCTAAACTCCACAGATGACCAAAGGAACGGTTGTGTGGGAAACAAATCGAGGGTTTCAGAGGGGATGGGGAGTGGGAGGAGGGTTTCTTCTGGTGGTGGGGATTCAGGAGGGCACGGATTGCATGGAGCACTGGGTGTTATATGCAAACAAAAAATCATGGAACACACATCAAAAACTAATGATGTACTGTATGGTGACTAACATAATATAATAATAATAAAAGAAATGGTTGTGATGGTTAATGAGCAGGTGTGGACCTGTCATTCAACTTCGTGGCGCCTGGTGAACCAGCAGTGGTCATACTCTAGCAAGCCCCACTGTCACTCATAGGCCTCTTAAAATGCAGATTTCTGAGCGCATTCTTTGTTTCTGTTTCAGTGGGTCTGAAGGGGAGCCTGGAGTTTGCATTTCTAACAGGTTCCTGGGTGGTGCCTGTATGGCTGGTCTAGGACCTATACTCTGAGAATCACTGTTGGAAATTGTGACTCTCTGACTCTGGTGAAAGTGTTCGTCTTCCTTCAATCCCCTTGACATTACACTCTACTGTGCACTCTCTTGTAGCTCTTGTCTACTAACATTCCAGTCACCCCATACACACACTCTCAGAAGATCTTACGGCGCTGAGATAATGGAAAAAATATGTATTGGTCTCTGTCCCTGGAGCTCCTACAACCCTTGTAATTTCCTAAATGATAAGAACACTAAGAACATCTCTTGTTCTAACATTTGTCTGCGACCTCCATCTCTGGCATAAGTCTCCTAAAACCCTTGTAAATTCCTAAACAATAAGAGCACGAAGAGCATCTTCTGTTCTATTAACTTTACTCTGGGTGAGCTCCTGGATGGCTCCCAAGATGGGATGGTCCCCAGAAAGATCAACTCAACATTAAAATTTTCAGGACCCCCTACTCCAGAGAGGGAAGAGGGGTTAGAAACAGTAAATAATGGGTCATGCTTACATGAGGAAGCATCCATAACGTCCCAGTGGTATGGGGGTTCAGGGACCTTCCAGGGGTCCCCAGAAAGATCAACCCAACATTAAAATTTTCAGGACTCCCCCCTTCCTCCAGAGAGGGGAAGAGGGGTTAGAAACAGTAAATAATGGATCATGCTTACATGAGGAAGCGTCTTTAACATCCCAGTGGTGTGGCGTTCAGGGAGCTTCCAGGGGGTCACACCTCAACACCGGGTGACATACCTCAACTCCAGGGGTCTGAAGCTCCTGCAGTAGGAATGCTACCAGACCTTCTCCCCCTAAGTATCTCTTCATCTGACTCTTCATCTGTATCCTTCGGCATATCCTTTAATAAACTGGTAAACCTAAGTTTACCAGAGTTCTGTGAGCTTCTCTAGCAAATTAAACCCAAAAGGGGGGTCTTTGGAACCTCTAGTCTATAGCCAGTTGGTCAGAAGCTCAGGTGATAGCTTGGGCTTACAGCTGGCATCTGACGTGTGTTTTTTGCAGGTGAGGAGCAGTCCTGTGAGACAGAGGCCTTAAGCTCTGGGATGTGACCCTATTTCTGGATAGAACTGAGTAAATTGTAAGATACCCAGCTCGTGTCCCGGAGAATTGCTTGGTATGGAGGAAAACCTCCATACATCCAGAAGAGACCAGACGTGAAGTGTTCTGGGTAAAAGTAAAGGAGACTCCTAGAAAAGAAACACAGGGAGGAGCTGGGTTTTCCTCACAGAAGGAGGAAGACGAGTTTTCCCATGACAGATGCTCCACTGTCTTCCTGCTACTCTAGCTCCTGAGGTTGTCTGAGGACTGTCAGCAACCGTGGGACCCTCCAGCATCCGAGCTTCCAGAATGTCTTTACCTCCTCAGGTCCACAGATTTTCCCTTCATCTCTTAAATCTCATTCCTGTTACCCACTTAGAGAGTTACAGCCTGACGCTTGTCCCTGTTCTGACCTTGTCCACCACATACGATGTGATTTGTACCTTTCTTCTCTGTAACCCTAACTCCTGCACAGAGTTCTTGCCTCGCCCTGCTATTCCCCTGACTCTTTGAACACAAGGAGAGCTTGATCACCCTGATTCCTTTATTTAATTCATCTTTGATTCCTTGCTTAGCTTCTAGCCAGTCTCTCTACAGCCTGAAACCCACCATTGATCACGAGAATGACTCTTAATTTATTTGCTGTCTTATCTTTCCAGTGATCAGTGCCATTGTCATTGCCACAAACTGTCATTTCTGTTTTTCAGGGCACTGGCTGAGGTGATAAGATAGAAACAAGAAGAACTGAACTATGGTTAGAAGTGTAAGAGAGAAATCCACGACCATGTAGAGAGTACATCCAGTTACCGTTGATTGGAAAAAAATCTTCAGGTCTGTCATGGAGGATACAATTAGGAATCAGACAGCACTAGACTCTAATGGTCTTTAAGTTAGGGATGATGTAATTTATATTAGTTTCACTGATAGAACCTATCAGGTTTTAGAAAGAGAATTAATGAGTTGTGTCTCCTTTAGGATGATTCTCTGTCCATTATGTGGTGTGAAAAACCTTCAGGGTGCTCAAACGAATATTTTTAAATTTATTTTTAAAGATTTATTTATTTTAGAAAGAGAGAGTGTATCTGAGCAGGGGGAGGGACAGAAGGAGAGGGAGAGAAAATCCTCAAGCAGACTCCCCTCTGGGCAAGGGCAGGATAGCAGGCTCCATCCCGGGACCCTGTGATCACGACCTCTGCTGAAATCTCGAGTCTGCGCCCAACCGACTGAGCCGCCGAGGCGCCTCTCAGATGAATAAATTTCAAAAAGCAATCGATCACCTATGTGTGTGTGTCAGTATGCACATACATTTGTTGTGTAAATATGGAAAAATCTGGGGAGGATAAATACTGTCTCGCTTTATCCGTCGGCCTATTGTTTTCATTTGTAGTTAGGTAAATGCTCCCCTTTACAATGTAAACTTTTGCAGTAAAAATAAAAGTATTTTGGCGAAGAAGGTTGCTTTTGGCAAAAAGTGGTATATTTCCCAAGGCCCTACCGTATGTCAGGCGTATGTCCCCTCATTTATTCCTCACCACTGCCCTGCAAAGGCTGTAGTAGGTTTTACCTTTGTTTTGCAGATGAGACTCAAAGAAATTATTGGAGTTCATCAGTTCTCAGATGACATTTTAAAAGAATAGTTGAATGAATCTTTTTTAAAAACTTTTTAAAAAGTTTTTAATCTTTTTAAAAAATTTTTTTAAAACTTTCAAATTTTTATTTAAATTCTAGTTAGCTCACATATGGTATCATACCGATTTCAAGAGTGAGTGAGGGGCACCTGGGTGGTGGCTCAGTTGTTGGGCGTCTGCCTTTGGCTCAGGTCAAGATCCCAGGGTTCTGGGATCAAATCCCACATCAGGCTCCTTGCTCAGCCGGGAGTCTGCTTCTCCCTCTGCCTCTCCCTGCTTGCGCTCTCTCTCTCCCTCTCTCTGTCAAGTAAATAAATTAAAAAAAAAAAAAAAAAAAAGAGAGTGAGTGAATCTTCTCATTGGTGGTGTCTTAAATTAGATAAAATAAGTTTCACTATGATAATAACATATAATGCTCTCTTTCATTCATGGTTGAATTGACTCTAATTTCTGTACTTCTTTCCCCCATTAAATTGCATTATCTTGTCTTTTTTTCCCCTAAGTTTTAAAAAATTTATTTTCATAATTTCTGCCCCCCCATGTGGGGCTGAAACTCATGGCCCCAACCTCAAGAGTTGCATGCTCTTCCAACTGAACCATGCAGACACCCCAATTTCATTATCTTTTCTAAAAAAAGCAGATTTTTTGCTCCTTCTCCAAATTTTTTCTCCCCCACTTATACACACACATACACACACACACACACACACACACACACACACACATTTCCTCCCCCTTTCTCTCTCACATATCTTTATATCTCAGTCCAAGCTAAAAATAATCCTGCTCGTAAGATGCTCTGCCTTATGTCAGGCCTTATGCTTATTTTGAGTTTAGCCATGGTGAACTTCATCTATCACACTGATGTGTTTGTCTCGTTTTCTGCTAAATGACTCAGTTATCTGTGTTGTTTGATCCATTTTACCCACAACCCTTCAGAATCAGGTGCCTTGACACTGGGGAAGAAGTTAACCCTCTCTCTTATAAATACGGTTAATTGGACAAATTAATTCTGACTGATACAATAAAATTTTTTTATTTTTCTTGGGCAAGGGAGCTGCCCTGGGCCAGCCAGTGCGTCTCACCCCGACCCTGCCACTCTAAATACTGTCTGCCTTCCCGGAGCATCAAACGTGGTTGAAGATTTGCTTGAAGAAAAATAGGACATAGAAAAAAGGTCAGTGAACATCTTTGAAAGAAATTTTTATCTTAAAGCAAATGTGAAGCTATTATTGAATAGAATGAAATACCCACATGCATTTTACAGTGAACCTTTAATGACATTTCAAGCTGGTGGTAGACTACTGTTGGCCACTTATGGTTGAAACTACAGGTTTTAGAGCAAAACTTTGAGTCCCACCTCCACCTTTTTCTAGCTGTGTGTCCTTGGGCAAGTGGCTTAACCTCTTTGAGTCTCCATTTCCTGATCTATAAAATGGGAATAATAGGATCACCTGCCTTATGGGGTTATCATGGGAATGAATGACGAGCGCGTGTTAAATGTCAGAGCAGTGGCTGGAACAGAGTGAACTCTCATTAATGTTAGCTCTTTCCATTTTTATTTATGCTTCCAGGTGTCCCCCAGGGCAATTCTTTTGTTCTCCTCTTTTTGTTAAGGTGTCTTGGTGCCAGAGTTCTAGAAGCCCTTCCCCAGAATTCGCTGCAGTGGGCTACACTTGCTTCTTTTCTGTTGGTCTTTCGTAATGTTTCAGGAATGTGCTGTTGTCTTTTCTCTTTCCTTTTTTTGCAGCACCATTAAAAACAAAGAGTAGCTGTTTTAGGAATTTGGGAAATGAAGGGAAACGAGTCTCAGTTTCACTTGTATTTAAAATGAAAAAACCTCATGGTTGGGAAGAGCAAGCCGATAGTTAAGATTTTGGGGGCATAGATGTGAGGAATTTCAGGCTCAGCTCCCTTTGGGACTGGCTTGGACTCAGCTGGTCATAAAACATGAAGTCTGTAATTAAAGCTTTCTCTTGTAAGACTTAGGAAATGTGCAGTCTCATCTGGTTATGGCTCATTGGGGAATGAATTTTCTGACGCAGATGAGGTTTAAAAAAAACCCATAGCGTCTCTTTATTTGGTTAACATTATTTCTGCACTTTATTTTTCCTTGTCAGTTTAAAAAGGAAGAGGGAAGAGTAAAGCACCCTGCCAAAACTTGGCAGTTGAATTTCAGTGAGCACAGACTCCCTGCCTACAGCAGCGTTTGGAGTGGCTACCCCATAAGGGCCCCATAGGCTCTTCCTGGTGTAACAGACCACCGTGTTCTGCATGAAGAAGAACGCTCCAGAGCCTGGAAGCCCCAAGAAAGGACCAGTATAGGACTAGAAGGCACCTGTCCTCTGTTCTCTCTTGCCTCTTCCATTTTATTTATTTATTTATTTATTTATTTATTTTTAAGGATTTTATTTATTCGACACAGAGATCACAAGTAGGCAGAGAGGCAGGCAGAAAGAAGGGGAAGCAGACTTCCCGCTGAGCAGAGAGCCCAATGTGGGGCTCCATCCCAGGACGCTGAGATCATGACCTGAGCCGAAGGCAGAGGCTTAATCACTGAGCCACCCAGATGCCCTGTCTTGCCTCTTCCATCTGATAGCATCTTTGGCTTGACAGTCCAGGAATTGGAGGGCAGATCCTGCAATTCCCCATTGACATGGCTGGGCTCAGCTCTGCCCCCTCCTCCGCTGCCAGAACCTAAATATTTGAAGGGCAGAGGGCAGGGTATGCGCAGCCTAGGGGTTTGGAGAGCAGTAGGAACTGCACCTTCCCTTGCTACCCTCCTTCACCCACAAACATCTTCTAGGCTCGTGATTTTTGCACCTACAATTAAAGCATACGAATACTGACTATGTTTTACAGTGATCGAGTGCTTCTGAGTTGCTGTGTACCATGCTAAACACAACAACATTAGAGGGCAGATACTGTGTCTATATCAAGGGTGAGCTTGAAGCATGCAAGAAAAGATTGGGGAAATTATTTCAGTCACAGGGAGGTCAGTGTATTGGTCAGGGTGTTCCAGAAAGAAGGAACCAGTGGGAGGTGTGTATGTCCTTCCTCCTCGGCCTCTTGTTTCATTCAGGCCTTCCATAGATTGAATGATGACTGCTCACATTGGGGCGGGCAATCGGCTTTACAGAGCGGATTCAAAGGCTAATCTACCAGAAATACCCTTGCAGACACATCCAGAAGTAATGTAAATTTGGGTACTGTGTAGCCAGTCAAGTTGATACATAAAGTTAATCATCAAAGTATCAGATACTGAACCAGATCTGACGGATGGGTCGGAGGAGCTGTTACATTGACTTGCTATCGATGCGGAACAAAGCACATCCTACAGAAGCAAGCACTCATTTCTATAGTGTCTGCAGGCCATCTTGGGTGTTTACGTTTTGCTTGCCTGGGTGGCTGGCTGGGATGGTTCTGCTCTGTGTGCCTCTCTCATCTTCCTCCTGAGACCAGCAGGTTAGCCTGGATGTGGATAAGAAGGAAATTGGTAAAATGCAAGGTCTCTTAAGGCCAACTCTTGAGATTGGTATATTCACTTTTGCCTCGTTCAGTTAGCCAAGGTAAGTCACCAGGCTGAACCCAAGGTCAGGAAGCAAAGAGATACACTCTACTTCAGTGGGATAGAGTAGATGCTATGGTGTACCTCCTGA
This sequence comes from Mustela nivalis, assembly GCF_964662115.1. Classification (NCBI taxonomy): domain Eukaryota; kingdom Metazoa; phylum Chordata; class Mammalia; order Carnivora; family Mustelidae; genus Mustela; species Mustela nivalis. The sequence continues at coordinate 102,116,044 of NC_139024.1, forward strand.
TCCCACTTCAGAACTTATTCCCCTCAGAAGCTAGGAATATTTATTGCTGAGGATGCCTCGCAGCTAAGGCCCCCTAACACTCCTATCTACCCACTTTCACCCTCAGCTCGGATCTCCCATCCCCACTGCCTGCCGGGAACTGTTTGGTTCAAGGGTGCCCCCGTAGGCCACCCACATGCATTCACTGGTCAGGTGTGACAGTACAGAGACCCAACCCCTCTCCTCAATTCAAAACATTTCCCAAGGGCCATCCCAGTTCCTGAGCCTCCTGTGGGTTTGGCTGAGGCCTTGGCTGCAACTGACTTGGTCCCATTTTTCTCCCTTACCCCGTCTTGCTTCCCTTGCTCTGTTAAAAGTGCTGTTTCCAAGAGCACACCTCAGGAGTTAACCACTTGCAAACCTAACCTTCAACACGGGAGGATTTTCAAAGACGGTGGCAAACCGTATGGATAGAATATAGGAAATCTGGGACCGACAGTGCCATTTATCACACCTTTGCATTTAACAACTAGACTGAACTGCATCCCAGAGTAGAACAAAAGTATGTATTGGAGAAAACAATCCCTGTCTGAAATGACTAATGTGTACTTAAACCATTAATACTGGACCTTGAACTGTTGTTTTTTTTTTTTAAAGATTTTACTTATTATTTGACAGAGAGATCACAAGTAGGCAGAGAGGCAGGCAGAGAGAGGGGCAAACAGGCTCCCCACTGAGCAGAGAGCCCAATGCAGAGCTCGATCCTAGGACCCTGAGATCATGACCTGAGCCCAAGGCAGAGGCTTACTCTGAGCCACCCAGGCGCCCCTAGAGTTGTTTTTGAGATGGAACTCAGTTTGCAAAGGCTGATGATCCTGAAGAGTTGTGGGCAAATGGAAATTTTGTAGATTGAATAAAATTCCAAATTTTTGGTGGAAGTTCAGTATTCTAACGGTAAAAATGCAGTGAGTTGTTTTATGGATAAATGTCTTAATAACATTGATTTTCGTCCATGTCAGGATTTTATATGCCAGCAGTTTATTTCATTTTTATAAATAAACCCTTCCCTATCTTTTTTTTTTTTTTTTTTAGTTTTTTTATCAGACAGAGATCACAAGTATGTGGAGAGGCAGACCGAGAGAGAGAAAAGAGAGAGAGAGAGAGAGAGAGAGAGGAGGAAGGAGGTTTCCCACTGAGCAGAGAGCCTGATGTGGGGCTCAATCCCAGGACCCTGAGACCATGACCTGAGCTGAAGGCAGAGGCTTTAACCCACTGAGCTACCCAGGCACCCCAGCCCCTTCCCTATCTTAAAAAGAATTCCATGTGTGAAATTATGGCATGTTGTCATAAATTTATTTTTGGTCCCTGGTTCTTAGTAGATTTCCTTTGCATCATTTTTAAACTGATGGGAACCTTAGTAAGTTTGAGGGACTCCAGGGAAAGGTATGGGCATGGGATGAGTGGAAATGGATGCTGTGGATATACTGAACAGAGCACATGCACATCCCAACAGAAGAAACATTTGGCTACACAGTGTTTCTGCAGAAAAAAGCAGGAACTGAGAAAGTAGAGAATTTGCTCTACTCAGAGATGGGTATTTTCTGCCAAGATTTTATTTATTTATTTGAGAGAGAGATAATGAGCGGGGAGGAGAGGGAGAGTGGGAGCCTGACGCTGTGGGATTCCGTCCCAGGACTCTGGGATCATGACCTGAGCCGAGGGTGGATGGTTAACTGACTGAGCCACCCAGGTGCGACAGGGATGGGTCTTGATAACATACTACAGAAGGGCAATTCAGTGAGGAAATTAGGAGGGTTTTGTTGTTGTTGTTGTCCCAGTGCAGGGCGTGAACACATGACCCTGAGATCAAGACCTGAGCTGAGCTCAAGAGTCAGACATTTAACAGACTGAGCCCTCTGGGGCCCCAGGAAATGAAGAGTTCTAAATAGAATATTGGTTACATGGCTGTAACCATGGCTACATGGCGGTATCCATGTAACCATGGCTCCGCGGGTCTGAAGAAGGGCCGGCAGGGCCAGAGAGCAGATCAGAATGCTGGTGGTTGACGGGCTGGGGGCCCCAGGAAGAGGGAGAAGCAGACTCAGATCAGTGATAGCGCAACAAAAACATACTCAACCCTTGTGATCTACAAGTTGTGTTTATGTTCATTTTCCTGCTGTTTCCTGTGGGAAGGTTGAGGTTTTCTAATGTGTGTTTCCTGTAGTAGACAGGGTCTAGGAAATATTTTTGATATTTTATTTTTTAAAATATTTTATTGGGGGGAGAGAGAGAGAGAGAGAAGGTGAGTGAGGGGGGAGGAGAGCGGAGAGGGAGACGCACACTCCCCGCTGAGCAGGGGGGCCGAGGCGGGTCTTGATCCCAGGTCCCCGAGATCATGACCTGAGCCAAAGGCAGACGGTTAACCGACTGAGCCACCCAGGCGTCCTAATTCCTTATTTTTTAAAAGATTTTATTTATTTATTTGACAGAGATCACAAGTAGGCAGAGAGGCAGGCAGAGAGAGGGAGAAGCAGGCTCCCCGTTGAACAGAGTCCGATGCGGGGCTGGATCCCAGGACCCTGAGATCATGACCTGAGCCCAAGGCAGAGGCTCAACCCACTGAGCCACTCAGGTATCCCCCAATTGCTTATATTTTAAGAACAGAATTTAGTACAAGGAACTGGATACATGGGAGATGGCAGGACTGAGAAGCCTAGAGTGGGACAGTACACCACCCCTGCTCCTACCACTGCCTAAAGATGAAGAGGCCGTAGGATCAAGGATCACCACGCGGAAGCTGGAACCGCAGCAGGGCTTGCTGTGAGAGCTGGGTCTGCAGATGAGAGGGTCGCTGCCACAGACAGTGCCTGGAGCAGGAAGAGACGGGGCGAAATGGCCCGGCTTCTCCCTGTCTGCTCCCAGTATTCCTTCAGAGCCTCCTGTTGGCTGAACTGATGCCAAAACCAGAGAGCAAGGAAGCTGGGAAAGAAAATCCTCATGATACAGAAGATGGCAGAGGAGGGTAAGGAATGGATCCAAGAGCAAAGCAGGCCCCGAGGAGCCTATGTCCTCAACTTGCCTTCTCTCCATGGAAACGTCTTCCTTCTCTGCCGCTTCTGAGTCTCTGATCCTGACACTGGCCTCACCCAGGCTCCCTTGGTAGCTGGTTTCCATTTTGCGCAGTGGAAGGGTACACAGGCAAGAGATTGGGAGGGGCGAGGTCAGATTATTGGAAAGGTCAGATTGTTCTCTGACAAGCCCCCGCCCTCCTCCCTCTACCCTTGCCACTCTCTCTCCCTGTTGGAGATCCCGCTGGTGGGCCTCTTCTGCATGGCTTCCAGACTCACTAGGACTCATTGGGGGTGCAGTGGCTTCTGGGTGTCTTATTATCTCCTGTTATCTCTTTGCTCTGCCCATAGCTAGCTCAGTTGTATCTTTATGAACGTCTCTTCATTTGAACAATTATGTTCTGCTTCCTGCCAAGATCCTGGCTGATACCCTGACCTACCGTATTCATTTTCCAACTCCTTCCAAGTGGTTTGCTTTCCCCCTCTGTTTAGATCAGCAGTGTGGCCCTAGTGGGAAAAGCCTGGCCTATTGACAGACGTGGTTTTATTTTTGACTCAGTTGTATACTGACTGGGTTACTGACTGGGAAAGTTATTTAACTGAGCCTCAGTTTTCTTGCCTGCAAGGTGGGGATAAAGATGGCTGTCACTTGGATTAAATAAAATCTGTGCCTGACTTTCTGCTCAGCAGGTAGCCTGCTTCCCTTCCTCTCTCTCTGCTCACCCCTCTGCCTACTTGTGATCTCTCACTGTCAAATAAATAAGTAAAATATTAAAAAAAAAAAAAATCTGTGCCTGACTGGTATATTCCAGGCCTCATAAGCCTACTGTCACCGAACAAGTTCTCACATTCTTTTCTTTTTAACATTTTTAAACATTTAAATTCAGTTAATTAACATATAGTGTATTATTGGTTTCAGAGGTAGAGTTCAGTGATTTATCAGTCTTCTGTAATACCCAGTGCTCGTTACATCACATGCCCTTCCCAATGTCCATCACCCAGTTACCCCATCCCCCTACTCCTCTCCCCTCTGGCAGCTCTCAGTTTGTTTCCTGTGATTGAGTCTCTTATGGGGGGGGGGTGCCTGGGTGGCTCAGTGGTTTAAGCCTCTGCCTTCAGCTCAGGTCATGATCCCAGGGTACTGGAATTGAGCCCCACATCGGGCTCTCTGCTCAGTGGGGAGCCTGCTTCCCCCTCTCTCTCTGCCTACTTGTGCTCTCTCTCTGTCTAGCAAATAAATAAATAAAAATCTTAAAAAAAAAAAAAAAGTCTCTTATGAGGTTACCTGGGTGACTCAGTTGGTTAAGCATCTGCCTTTGGCTCAGATCATGATCCTAAGGGCTTGGGATTGAATCCCACATCGGGCTCCCTGCTCAGTGAGGAGTCCGCTTCTGCCTCTGCCCTTCCCCCCACTTGTGTTCTCAGTCTCTCATTCACTTTCTCTGAAATATAAATAAATAAATAAATAAATAAATAAATAAGGTTTTTTTCCCCTCTCTGATTTTGTCTTTTATTTTTTCCTCTCTTCTGCTTTGATCCTCTGTTTTGTTTCTTAAGTTCCACATATGAGTGAGATCATATGATAATTGTCTCTCTCTGACTAACTTATTTCACTTAGCCTAATTCCCTCTAGTTCCATCCACGTCATTGCAGATGGTAAGATTTCATTCTTTTTGATGGATGAGTAATATTCCTGTGTGTGTGTGTGTGTGTGTGTGTGTGTGAACACACACTACATCTTCATTCATCTGTCCATGGACATCTGGACTCTCTCCATAGTTTGGCTATTGTGGATATTACTATAAACATTGGGGTGCAGGTTCCCCTTTGGATCACTACATTTATATCTTTGGGATAAACTGGGGAGTTTTCTCAGAAAGTTGAAAAGAGAGCTACCCTACGACCCAGCAATTGCACTACTGGATATTTATCTCACATTTTATTTTTATATTCCAATTTTTGTGGTGTGGATCCCCATCCTATTTGACTGGAAGAAATTCCATGCAGAGTATCTTCAGTTATTTCCAGAAGTTCTCAAAGAAATTCCCACGCTAACCTATCTCTCTTTTGCAATTGCCACGGGCTTCTGCTCCCACACGTCCAGCATTTGCTTGCAAGGCTATTGCTGAGGCTTTGCCAAAGCTGACGTTTTCCCAGGGCCACTGTCCATCATCAGAACACTGTCCATGCCGGAGTTGTTGACCCTCAGAGCTCCCAAAGGGTCTAGTCCCTGGGAGGCCTCCCTGTGGAGAGGACGGGAGAATGCCTCTGAGCTGTCTCAGTCCCAAACATACAGAGCCTCTCAGAGTTTCTTTGACTAGTTTCTCACCTAGTTTCACATAAGAACAAAACAGCTCAGAGAGGTTCTGGAACTTGTTTCTGCCGTCTCTTCTGGAGGGAGATCATGGCCAGGCTAGAAGGGGAGTAGATGCTTTGCCATCTCTTCCTTCTTTCTCTCCCGCCCTTCCACATCTCTCGCCAAACCCCAAGCCCTCCTTCCTTTTCCATTTACTAAACTGAAGCTTCTGTACACAGCAGCCATTGTGGGATGGAACAGTGGGAGTTGATTAGGGAGGGGGAGGTGTGTGTGTGGGTCCTTGATGAGCCAGTGGCCACACGAGTTATGCAGAAATCATTCCCAGTATAAAACTGGTGCAGAATGAAGTCTTAATAAAGGGTCGACGCTATTATTATATAAATAGGAAACCCCATTTCCTACCAATCCTATACTATAGGTTCTTCAAGGTCGCATTTAGATGCATTGCTTGCAAGAAGCCTGCTGTAATCTGTTGAGTATGAAGTCCTCTCTCCCTCTGCATTCTTTCCTAGGGCTGTGGTTACCAAGTAGCAAAAACCAGAGAGGTTTATAACAACAGAAATTTCTCCCTCACTGTTCTGAAATCCAGTTGTCAGCAGAGCCATCCCGTTTCTGTTGGCTCCTGGAAAAAATGACTCCTTGCCCCTGCGAAGCTTCTGGTGGCTCTCGGCAAACCTCCATGTATGTATCTTGGCCTGTGGCTGCGTCACTGCTGTCTGCTCCCACCTTCCTGGTTTGCCTTGTTTTTACAAGCTCTTTTCTCTCTGAATGAAGGACATCAGCCCTGCATTAGGCCCCACCCTGATGACCTCATTTTAACTTGATGATATTTGCAAAGACCCTAGTTCCAAAAAAGATCACATTCTGAAGTCCTGGGGGTTAGGATTTCAACATACCAATTTTGGGGGGGACACAATTCAATCCACAACATCCTCCAATAATCTGAACTCTAATACCAATTTTCATTTTTTTATGTCTTACATTCTAGTTGATTGTGTAATACTTTTTTTAAGTAAAGATTTTATTTATTTGAGAGAGTGTGAGAGAGAGAACAAAAACAGGAGGAGTGGGAGGCAGAGGGAGAGAGAGAAGCAGATGGGGCAGGGAGCCTGATTTGGGACTTGATCCCAGGATCCTGGGTTCATGACCTGAGCCTGTATTGCAATTTTTCGCAATTTTTCTTTTATCTTCCCTCACAACATTGAACACTCCAAGGACAGAATGTATTTCTTTTTCTTTTCTTTTCTTCTCCCCCCCACCCTCCCGATTTTACTTATTTGATGGAGAGAGAGAGCACATAAGCAGGGAGTGCAGCCCCAGGAGAGGGAGAAGCAGACTCCCTGCTGATCAGGGAGCCTCTTGTGGGGCTTGATCCCAGGACCCCTGGGATCAAGACCTGAGCTGAAGGTAGACGCTTAGCCGACTGAGCCACTCAGGTCCCCCAAGAATGTATGTCTGATTCACTTTTGTGTTCCTGCCAGTACCTGCCTGGCCATAATAGGTTTGGTAGTTCCTAAATGCTTGAGTTTCTTTCCTGACTCACGACCAGTCCATTAGACCTGAGCAAGCCGCTGCCTGCTCAGTATGTGCAGTTTTGAGTTTCTTGTGTTTTTGGCCCTTTGGCTGATATCTTTTCTTGAGAGAATATGGATCAAGAGGATGGTTTCAGCCTGGCTGAGAGGTGAAATATTTATGTTTTCGGAGAGTGAATAGTGGGCTTCACTCTACCAGGGATACAATCTTGTTTGTCCTGTGTATGTGTCTGTCTGTCTTTTTTTTCCTTCTTTTGCATGTTCAGCATCCTGCTGATGTCCTTAGTTACAGTTGCTATGGAAGTATTTTAATGTTTCCTGCTGTGCAGGGCGATGTGGTGCCCAGAGCCCTCTTTAGTACATTTGTGATGATGCCCAAACCATGGGTTTCACTTGCTAATTTTCTGGCCTGGTAACTGGTTGTCATCAGGGGAGTGATGGGCCTTTCTTTTGGTCCCCTGATTTATTACATTGATTTTCTTTTTCTTGGGTTCTAGAGCACTCATCATCTTACATACTCCGCTGATTATTTCACAGAATATAATGACAGAGCCAGCCCCATCTTCTTGTCTTTGAGTAAATCAGTGAACAGAGGCAGTGTTTTTGATACTAACATGGCGAGGGGTGATCTGAGCTTGTTAAAACACTCGAAATCTTTCAAGGAAGCAGAATTTAAGGATTGAGACTAATAAGTGGAAGACAGAAAGCTGGGCTATCTGGAGACTGGGACTCTGGTCTGTTTTATAAAATGGGAAAGTAAGTAATACGCATCACCTGCTTGATAGGATTGTTGTGAGGATAACGTGATTAATGTATACAAAAGCAGTTGTAAGGGGCACGTGGGTGGCTCAGTGGGCTAAAGCCTCTGCCTTTAGCTCAGGTTAGGATCTCAGGGTCCTGGGATGGAGCCCCACATCGGGCTCTCTGCTCAGCAGGGAGTCTGCTTCCTCCTCTCTCTCTCTGCCTGCCTCTCTGCCTGCTTCTGATCTCTGTCAAATAAATAAATAAAATCTTTAAAAAAAAAAGGCAGTTTTAAGCTGTACAATGCTATAAATGCTCTCAAATGCCACTGTGAATAATGTCAGTTACAATCTTAATGGTCTTGGCTCTGCATTTGACCTGGTGACCATGAGAAGCAACTTAATCTCTGGTAAAGACCCGAGTTGGCCTCTTTACTAAGCCATCTGGGCAAATAAATGTTCAGGCCATTTTGTAGCATTTTCAATGTCAAGAAGTTTTGGGTGTTAACCTTTTCTTTCTTCATCTTTTACTGGGGAGGAAAGGGATAATATGACTTTAATTAAGCTAAAAAGGAAGAGAAATCTTGATTTTTTTGGTGATCTTTTTCAGATTCTTTAATATAAATTCTCTCTGATGCATCTGTTGCTTGTTTGCTGTATTGGCATGTCCTGTTGTAATTTTATTCCTCCCAAGAAATTTTTTGTGTGTGACTTTGGTTTGGGGTAGACATTCGACCCCTTACTAGAACACATTTAGGCATGCAGACTTTGCTGTTCCAAAGAAAAGTCCTGAATGCATTAGTGATTTGATTTATGTATTCTAGGTTTTTTTTTTTTTTAAGATTTAATTTATTCATTTTAGAGAGCCTGAGCAGGGGGGAGTGTGGTGGAGCAGAGCTGGAGGAGGAGGAGGAGGGAAAGAATCTCCAGCAGACTCTGGTTATCAGGGAGCCCTACATGGGGCTCATGACCCTGACCTCATGACCCTGAGATCATGACCTGAGCTGAAACCAAGAGTCGGGGGGTGCTTGGGTAGCTTAGTCAGTAAAGCATCTGTCTTCAGCTCTTGTCATGACCTCAGGGTCCTGGGATCAAGCTCCCCTGCTATGCAGGGAGTCTGCTTCTCCCTCTCCTGGGGCTGCTCCCTCTGCTTGTGTTCTCTCTCTCTCAAATAAAATCTTTGTTTTTTTTTTTTTTAAAATACACTCATCTTAAAAACAAAAACAAGTGTAGGACCCTTGATGACTGAGGTATCCAGGTGCCCCATATGTATTCTACCTTTTGAAAATCTATCTATTCTAGAGATGTTCCAGAAATTGATATCATTGCAGTTAAACAGAATTCTTTATGAAGCATTTTGTGCCTGACAGCTCCAGATATATTCATTATGCAGCTTCTCTTGAAGCATTTTCAGTTTGCTCATTTGGAGCAATTTTTTTCTGCTGAATGCAGTTGGTTCCTAGACACTGACTCATTTTCCTAATACGAGTACACTTTTTTTTTTCCAGTTGCCTTTCTCCTGTCAGTATGTCATCCAGTTCTTCCTTAGTGTCCTGTCAGAATATGGTCAGCTCATCATGAACAGGAAATGGGCTTCTTGTCCACTCTTACGAAAGTAGAATTAAGTCACATATTTTGATTTTTAAATTATAAGAAAAGGAGTATTAAAAAAAAAAAAAAAAAGGAATGGCCAGAAACCTAACTAATTTTCATCCTCAGGACTGTTATAAGGAGCTTAAATAAATGAGACACCACAAAACAAAATCTGCAGTTTGCAGATTTTTTGAGTAGAATGGATCAGAATTTCCATTTTACTTTAAATATCAAATAGCTTAATGTGGTCAGTATAAATAAACCCAGGAACCAGAGTTTTCTTGGAAGACAACAGTGGTTTCATGTGGGCAGATGAACATCTCAACACAAAAACTTCGCCATATGCTCAGGACTATTTCGATGTATTTAGCTTTTGGTGCAAATTCCATCTGTAGAAAACAAACCCAGAAGACCTTACAAAGTCAAGGATAAACTCATTTCACTTAAATGCCAGTAATGTCAGCCCTAAAAATCAGAACTTTTAGTTCTGTCTAATCTAGTAATCACCGTGATAATTTTTGCAGCCACGGTTGCATAATTATGGGGACTGACCACAGTGACCATTTGTGTAGAAAAGTCTGAAGTTATTGAAGCATATAACATAGAGCACAGATTTGATTCAACTACGTAGATGATTCATCCCAGAAACGTTCCTCAGAGGGGTGCCTGGCTAATTCAGTTGGTAGAATATGTGACTCTCAGTCTTGAGGTTGTAAATTTGAGTCCAACAGTGGGTGTAGATTACTTAAAAGTAAAATCTTTGAAAGAAAAAATGTTCTTCATGAATTCCATTGAATTATTTGGTTACTTGCCCCGATCTTTCACTTTAGTTGAGGCTATATGTTGACTTTATTGAAATAATACCTTATAGGATAAAAATAGTTTATTCTGCCACAATTTCTCTTCATTGCTAGTTCAAAAATTTCTCCCGAAGTTTTGATGGGTGCCAGTTTGGAACCAATCTCTGTAAGCCTCAATTTTTGCATTTGTGGAAGGCGAAAACAACATAAAGCTGTTGCATTGATTAGTGGAATGGTACAAAATACTAACATATATTAAATACTCAGTAAATCTAGATATTTTTCACTTTTACTGATATTTACTGGTAAAGACGTGGCTTTGGAAGTCATTAAAGGTTTTGTGGCATAGCTCCTTAGCCATGAAAGACAAGTGTCTGATACAAATCTGCAAAAAAATACAGTGCTTCCAGATGCAAAGTGAATTACAGAATTTAAGCAACTACCCTCATGAATTAATCAAGACATGGTTTTACATTATTTGTTGATAGTTGCTTTGGAGCAGAGCTTGATACACAAAGGCTCACTTTGCTTGGATATTTTTATTACTATTTTGCCAATTTAAAAAATATTATCTACTACAATGTGATAAGAATTTGGGTGCAAGTAGTTTCTTTGGGATGTGACCCCAGCAAGCATGATCAAGGAGTGGGAAAGTAAGACTGGCAAGAAGGAGTGTCATTAAGGGTGACTTGATAAGCAGGTCACTGTAAGTGGGGGACGGGGCTCAATCCCACTCAACCCTCTGAGAGATTTCAGAACATGTTGGCTTTAAGCAAGGTCCTCCATTTAGCTCAAAACTGTACATATCTTATCACTTACCATCAATTTATTTTATTTTTTTATTTTTATTTTTATTTTTTTAAAAGATTTTATTTATTTATTTGACAGACAGAGATCACAAGTAGGCAGAGAGTCAGGCAGAGAGAGAGGAGGAAGCAGGCTCCCTGCTGAGCAGAGAGCCCGATGCGGGGCTCGATCCCAGGACCCTGAGATCATGACCTGAGCCAAAGGCAGCGGCTTAACCACTGAGCCACCCAGGCGCCCCCCATCAATTTATTTTAAAAGATTTTATTTACTTATTTAACAGAATGGAGAGAGCATAAGCAAGGACAGCAGCAGAGGGAGAGGGAGAAGCAGGCTCCCTGCTTAGCAGGGAGCCCAATCTGGGACTTGATCCCAGGACCCTGGGGTCATGACCAGAGCCAAAGACAGACGCTTAACCATCTGAGCCTCCCAGGCACCCTTCACTTTCTGTGCGTTTTAACCACATGAAAAAAGTTTGGGAAGCATTGCTATAAACCTTGCTTGGCAGAAATACAGAGACTTCAGCTGGAGAAATGAAAATTTAGTTAAGTAGTGGGTCAGAAGGTGTGAGGTCAGAAGTTAGAGGCTTTGGGTCTTTGTATACCTGGAAACCGAAAGGCAGAAATTGAGGTAAAAGCAGAGTCAGTGGGAGGAAACTACAGAGAGGCAAATGAAAGTTTGTATCCAAGCTGTCTGAAAAGTATTATGGACTGCTTGTGAAGGTCAGTGCATTATCTCATTTAATTCTCATGATAATCATGTGGATTGGGATCTTTAGTTTTTTCCCCAATCCCCCAAATGAGCCACCCAGGTGGTTTGCTTTCTTTCCTCCCTCCCTCCCTCTCTTTTTCTCTCTCCCTCCCTTCCTTTCTTCCTAACTTCCTATCTTTCTTTTTAAAAATATTTTATTTATTTAGTTGAGAGAGAGAGAGAGAGCGCGCGCGCGCAAGAACCAGAGCCAGGGGAAGGGCAGAGAAGCAGACTCCCTGCTAAGCCGGGTCTTGATTCCAGGACTCTGGAATGATGACTTAATCCAAAGGCAGATGCTTAATCAGCTGAGGCACCAAGGTACCCTCCAATATTAGAATTTTCTTAAATGGCAGCACATATCGACCTTGGGAAACAGGTTTAAGTTTTGCTTGTGCTTTCCAATGGTATAAACAAGAAATGACTCAGGTCAAATTAGTCTTGAAAAATACACTAAGATGGGGCGCCTGGGTGGCTCAGTGGGTTAAGCCGCTGCCTTCGGCTCAGGTCATGATCTCAGGGTCCTGGGATCGAGTCCCGCATCAGGCTCTCTGCTCAGCAGGGAGCCTGCTTCCTTCTCTCTCTCTCTGCCTGCCTCTCAGTGTACTTGTAATTTCTCTCTGTCAAATAAATAAATAAAATCTTAAAAAAAAATACACTAAGTTGGGGTGCCTGGGTGGCTCAGTGGGTTAAGCCTCTGCTTTCAGCTCAGGTCATGATCCCAGGGTTCTGGGATTGAGCCCTGCATCGGGCTCTCTGCTCAGCAGGGAGCCTGCTTTCCTTCCTTTCTCTCTGCCTGCCTCTCTGCCTACTTGTGATCTCTGTCAAGTAAATTAAAAAAAAAAAAAAAAGAAAAAAAAATACACTAAGTTAAGCTTTGTTAATATGACTACGCTGGTTTTGTCTGCTCATGGAATATTCAATGCTGGTCTCTGTTTTTTTATTTTAACATATCTGACATGTTTCTTTCACACCATTATAGACTCATTAATGGCAGAAATCTTGACAGTCACTGCTTTTTCACCATGATATAAGAATCCCTCCTATAATTTCAAAATTCAAGATAGTGGTTAACTGGGGCACCTGGGTGGCTTAGTTGGTTTAGTGTCCTATTCTTGATTTCAGCTCAAGTCATGACCTCAGGATTGTGAGATCAAGCTCCAGGTTGGGCTCTGAAGTGAGCGCTTCATTCTTTCTCTTTTCCTTCTGCCTCTGCCCACTTGTGTTCTCTCTCTCTCTAAAGGAAAAAAAAAAAAAAAAAAAGAAAAAAGGGAAATTCTAATATTATAACCAGTCACTGTGAAGAATAAACAGTCACTGCTTTCTCACTGTATGAGCTACTTGATAGCGCTATTTAACAATGAGCCTCATTCCATGTTCCTGATTTACAAACTCTTTTTGGTGTATGCACTGTGAACTTTTACTAATTATTACTTTAATGATTTACTGATTTTACTTCTGTTATTTCTGAACTTTTGACATATGCTAAGCCATCCATACTTCATATAATTTAAGAATTATTTCTTATAAGGATGCCTGGGTGGCTCAGTCGGTTAAGCCTCTGCCTTCAGCTTGGAACATGATCCCAGGGTCCTGGCTTCAAGCCCCACGTCGGGCTTCTTACCTTCTTTTCCCTCTCCCTCTGCCTGCTGCTCTCTCTGCGTGTTCTCTAACAAATAAATAAAATTCTGAGGAAAAAAAATTATTTCTTACATTAAGAATTTAATTTCTTATTTATTTTAATGGGCACTGAATGTTTTTGAATTACCTTTGATATACTAATAAAAATGGCTTGCTAATTGTTTAAAGCATTGATTATTAGCTACTCTCTTTAATTAGATTGGAATATGCTGTTTGAATCAATAATAGCTTAGGCAACCAGAGGTGATTAAAAAAATTGAGCATGAGAAGGTTGTGAATTAAAGGCTAGAAATGGGTGCGCCTGGGTGGCTCAGTGGGTTGGGCCTCCGCCTTCGGCTCAGGTCATGATCCCAGGGTCCTGGGATTGAGCCCACGTTGGGCTCTGTGCTCAGCAGGGATCCTGCTTCCTCCCTCCTCTCTGCCTGCCTCTCTGCCTGCTTGTGGTCTCTGTCTTTCAAATAAATTAAAAAAAAAAAAAAAAAAGGCTAGAAATGGAAACAAATAGGAAGCCCAGCTACTGAAAAATGCAGAAAGGGAGATTATGTTGAACTGTATCATAGAAGAGATCTGAGAGACACACAGAATTAGGTGTTGTGTGAAGAGGGGCTATGGAGCTATAGGAGTTGAACATAAGGAAGCAGGAGCAAAATGGTTTTCGGCTCTGCAGTGTTGTTTGGGCTTTAAGAGAATAACAGCTCTTGTTTCTGGCTTTGCAATTTCAGTGAGATTTAGAATAGCCCTATGAACATTTTTGAAGTGTTGGGGGCGGGTGAAAGGTTGTATGAATTATGTAAATTGCCACTTCAGTGGGTGGGGGCACTTGCTGGCTCCTGTTCCTCTTTGGTCTGGGGAAACTATTAGGGTTTCCCTTTCCTTCAAATCAGGAATGTAGCCAGAGTGCCCACTAGGTGGTGCTCACATTACTGTATGAAATTCCGTGACCTCTATTTAGTAGGATATAAGGATATTAAATGTTAGAACCAAAAGGCAGAACATATCTACGATTTGAGCCTCAGGACATGAAGTTTTCATACATTGAGATAACATGGCTTTTAAAAAATATAATGTGATATCAAAATGTCTGTGCATAAAGGGTGAAAGAAATGCTACCTCAGAGTCAAGGTTAACATTGTTGGTAAGAAAGCGAATTTCATTCACTATTTTTTTCTATTGAGCTTTAAGAATAATTGTAATACACTGGGTTCTGGGGCATTTATGAAGATCTTAATTTATATTATCATGTCTTTTGGCCACCAACATTGTGAAGAATCTCATTTGTACAGTCTTTCAATATCATCTCCAAAATGGATAAGATGTGGGTTGGTAACTCTGTAAAAGCAATGATTTGGGGGAAAGAGGGGGAAAAAGGTAAGCAGAATGAAATGCCAATTGCTGAGGCAAGGAAGCAAGGCTAGAGTAAAAAGGACATGCCATTACTGCTGATGGTTTCAGATTCCCTCAGGCACGAATTATCTATCATCTGTCTATCTGTATCTATCTATCTATCTATCTATCTTCTTATTTTTTTTTAAAGTAATCTCTGTACCCAGTGTGGGACTGGAACTCCCAACCCCAAGATTAAGAATCTCATGCTTGGGGCGCCTGGGTGGCTCAGTGGGTTAAAGCCTCTGCCTTTGGCTCAGGTCATGATCCCAGGGTCCTGGGATTGAACTCCGCATTGGGCTCTCTGCTCAGCGGGGAGCCTGCTTCCTCCTCTCTCTCTGCCTACTTGTGATTTCTGCCTGTCAAATAGATAAATAAATTCTTAAAAAAAAAAAAAAGGATCTCGTGCTTTACCGATTGAGCCTACCAGGTGCCCCACCCTCCAGGCACAATTTAAAAATATATCTGTTTTACTTTTCTGTTGTAACATTTAATATGGTCCTGGATCAATCCTTATATTGCTTTCTCCAGTCCTGCTCTTGGACTGCCAGGCAGCTAGAGGAACATCTTCTATCAGGACAGTGCGGTGCTATTACAAAGTCAGATTTTGGACGGAGGGCTGAGGTTCTGGAAAGATGGTAACTTTAATGTGTTTTCTTTGCTCTCACTGCCAACCCAATATAGTTCCTGCTCCTGAGCTACTTAGGCCCTGGATGTGAGGTGGCTAGCTCTGCTGGGGTCCTCATGAAAAAGCACCCTGGACTTTATACCCAAGGACCAAATGGAATCCCCCTTCACTCTTGCCTAAAAGGGAACATAAATGCCCATAGCAGCAGTTGTCATAACAGCAAACACTGAAAACCATCCACACATCAATTCATCACAGAATGAATGAATCAACTGTGATACGTTTATACAATGGAATACTCTGTAACACAGCCGTGATAAGGAACTCTAGAGCTCCATGTTTCCAAATGAAAACAAGCAAGTCTCACTGGTGGTATACTTGAGTATGATAAAATGAATAAAAAGTTAAAAAATACTGTCAAACAATACTGTATATATGTATATACATACACACACATATAGACATATAAGAGTGAAGGACAGTAGTTACTTTAAGGGAAGAGCATGGGTTGGGGACACATATACAGGGACCTTAATTATAACTATAATATCATGGTTTGTGAGCTGAATGATGGTGGAGACATCATCACAATATACTTTTTTTGCTTGTCTCAAATGATTAAAAGAAGAATGGGAGAAGGTGGGGAAGATGAGGAGGAAGAGGAGAACCAAGAGGGAGAACAGGAGAGGAAGAGGTAGAGGGGAAGAAGACAACTAAGGAGCAGGAATGGGAACGGACAGGCTAGGGAGTTGCAGGAGATACAGGATTGTAGGCAACTGGTCACCGCCCTGGCTGGCTCCCTTGGAAGAGCACGTGACTCTTGATCTTGGGGTTGTGAGTTCCAGTCCTACATTGGCTGTAGAGATTACTTAAATAAATAAAACCTAAAAAAAAAAAAAAAAGTCCCCTCCACAGAGACTTAGTACAAAAAGAAATACAGAAAAAGAGATCACAAGTAGGCAGAGAGGCAGGCAGAGAAAGAGGGGGAAACAGCGTCCCTGCTGAGCAGAGAGCCCAGTGTGGGGCTCGATCCCAGGACCCTCAGACCATGACCTGAGCCAAAGGCAGAGGCCCAATTCACTGAGCCACCCAGGTGCCTCTGAGATGGTAATTCTGAGGTTGGATTGTGTGACTGCTAATGACATCAGGTGAAATAGGACAGGAAAGCACCCTTTCAAATGGAGCAGATTAATTCATTCATTTATCAAAATATATTTGTTTAGTGTATGTGCTCCGCACTGTTCAAGGGCACAGCAGTGGACAAAACAGCCAAAATTCTGCCTTCATGGAGTCCAGGTCTCTCGCAAGCAGTCTTTCTGTGTCCAGCCCGTTAGTGTGGAACTTCCCAGCAAGGCACCCAGGGAAGGAGAGGGGTTTATTCATCCTACAGATATGCACTGAACACTTCCCAGATGGTACCCTCTGTAGGATGCTGGGGCTATGGAGTGAATCTTTGCCTTCAAGGAGCTTGGGGAGAGCCACATATGCACTGAGACATTTGCAGCTCAGTGTGTTGGAGGAACGCACAAATGACCTTGGGAACAGAAGTGGTGGGGAGTGTTGGGAGTTGGCTTCTTCTTGGCCATGGAGTTGATGGTCTTGGGACCATGACGGAATTCAGAGTCAGTGTGGGTTACCCGCGTGAATGAAAGATTCTGCCTGTGGACAGGTGGAGCTCTGTGTTCTAGGGCACTGGGAAGAGTCTGTTCTCCAAACCTGTCCCCTTACCCTGTTGTCTGCTCTCCTAACACCGTGTGTCATTATTAGAAATTCATTCCATTGCCTCAATACTGTCTTATTTTGAATAATAAGCTATTGTATCAAAAATATTGGAACACTGAAAAGAAATAAAATGGAAAAAAAGATATTTAATAAATTCTTTATACTCTAATTTGTAACCATATTGTTTGGACAAGAGCTATGTCTCCAAAATATCTTGTTGACAATAACATATAAATATCTGACATTCTGAGAGACATAATACTATAGATGGATGAAACGTGCCTGTGTTCTTATTTTCCTCTCCGAGTTTTCCAAGGGTTGAAGGGGACTGTAGGGAAAAGAGGAGCTGTGGGTGAGGGAGTGGCTTCAGCTGGGAAGGGACCCATGAAGGAGGTGGGAGAGGGTGTGCAGCGGGTGGAGAGGGGGCCTAGTTAGGAACCGCGATACACACGAGGAGACCTCTTTCCTCAGCATTGTTCTGGAACTCTGTGGAATATTTGGCCCCTCCCCAAGTGATAATGGCATTAATACAATGAAGCAAATAAGAACACAAGCAAAGACAGTATGTATTCATTGAGTGATTAGTTTTGTGCTTACTGCTTGCCTGGTATGTGCGGGGCCTGGGCCAGATCCTAGGAGCATGGCCTGAGCATCCATTAAAGGCACTTGCTTGTGACTGCTTAGAGTGTTTGTTCAGCTGCTCAAAGGGGTGACATTATGGTCTGTGAAACCTAAGCCCAGCTCACTGAGGGCATGGTACTAGAGGTTTGGCTTTAAAATCATGTCTCTAGGGGCGCCTGGGTGGCTCAGTTGTTAAGTATCTGCCTTCAGAGCTCATGTCATGATCCCAGGGTCCTGGAATCAAGGCCTGCATTGGGCTCTCTGCTCATCAGGGAGCTGCTTCCCCCTCTCCCACTTCCCCTGCTGTGTTCCCTCTCTTGCTGTTTCTTTCTTCATGTCAAATAAATACATAAAATCTTTTAAATAAATAGAATAAAATAAAATCATGTTTCTAAGTCCTGTCTCAAGAGGAACTTGAGCCTGTAAAGGTTTTGTAGGGTGGAAGCCACACATTATATTTGGAAAATTTTACTGCTTACTTGACTGGTCCCTCTCTTTTTAAACTTCTGGAAACTGCATTCCCTCAGTGTGGGAGGAGTGGGAAATCCCTGCTTCGCCCTTTTTCAATTCCCACATGGATAGATTGCTTATAAGCTGTCGGGAAAATAGCTTAAGGTACTACTAGAGAAGTTGCTCTCACCGTTTTGAACTTTTGTGGGTCAGTAACTGCAGTGCCCTGGGGAGAATTTTCAGGAATTCAGGACTGCTGGGTCAGACCACACCAGGCAGGATGCACCCCCCGCACCCCTCTTTAAAAAATATTTTATTTTATTTTTTAAAAGATTTTATTTTTTGACAGAGATTACAAGTAGGCAGAGAGGCAGGCAGCGAGACAGCAGGGGCCGGGGGTGAGGAAGCAGACCCCCCTGCTGAGCAAAGAGCCTGATGCCAGGCTCCATCCCAGGACCCTGAGATCATGACCTGAGCTGAAGCCAGAGGCTTAATCCACTGAGCCACGCAGGCACCCCAAGCCACCCCCTTTTTGGAGAACTGTATGACTAGATTGAGGCGAGTTTCTCTTTGCATATAGGGGCTTAGCAGAAGGTGGGTTGCTCTGGGCAGGAGGGCATTTAATGAATGTACTGAATGGAAGTAAGTAAGGTCTGAGGCCCTACTCTGTGCCAGCACTGTGCTAGGATCAAGGTGGAAAATGACAAGAGTTCTTGTCCTCACAGAGCTCACAGACAAGGGAGTGAGACAGATGAATGGAAGATAAATGCTAAAAGCAGGCAAAGTATGGTACTCTGGCTGTATGGGTTGACTGAATGGCAGGGAAGTCCTGAGCTGAATGCTAGGGGAGTAGCCCTGAATCAGGGGAGGATTTGGGAAAGGGCTCTCCACACTGAGGACATCCTACATGGATGAGATAAGCTGGGGGCCTGTATGTGGTTCCAGATGACCAGAAGGGAAGGAGGCAAGAGATGAGGCTGCAGAGGAGGGCAGAGCCCAGACGTCAGGAGGCCCCTCATCTGCTGTGCTGAGAAGTCTGGATGGCACCCTCAATGCTCCACAGAGACATCAGGGGATCTGGAGTAAGGCAGTGAGCATTTTTTTTTAAAGATTTTATTTATTTATTTGACAGAAATCACAAGCAGGCAGAGAGAGAGAGGAAGAAGCAGGGTCCCCACCCAGCAGAGAGCCGATTTGGGACTCGATCCCAGGACCCTGAGATCATGACCTGAGCCGAAGGTAGAGGCTTAACCCACTGAGCCACCCAGGTGCCCCAAGAAGTGACTTCCTTTAAAAGACACCCTTGAGGGTGCCTGGGTGGCTCAGTGGGTTAAGCCACTGCCTTCTGCTCAGGTCATGATCTCAGGGTCCTGGGATTGAGCCCCGCATCGGGCTCTCTGCTCCTCAGGGAGCCTGCTTCCTCTTCTCTCTCTGCCTGCCTCTCTGCCAGCTTGTGATCTCTCTCTCTGTCAAATAAATAAATAAATAAAATCTTAAAAAAAAAAAAAAAAGACACCCTTGGTACTTATTTGTCCCATCTTAGGGGAGGACCAAGTGACAGGTGTGTGTGTGTGTGTGTGTGTATTTCTCACTATATTGTACATTTTTGAGAGTAGGACTGTATATTCTTCATTTTTACAAAGGGTACAGTGTACAGCATGATATCTTGCTATTACATGTTAAATACGTAGTCTTAAAGCTTTATCTAATATCTTTTAGAATGTAAATTCTGTTGGGTATCTCCAACTGCTTCGTAAGTAGTTCTACTTCAATAATCTCATCTTGGGCACCTGGATGGCTCAGTGGGTTAAAGCCTCTGCTTTCCGGCTAGGGTCATGATCCCAGGGTCCTGGGATCGAGCCCCACATTGGGCTCTCTGCTCAGCAGGGAGCCTGCTTCCCTCCTCTCTGTCTCTCTCTGCCTGCCTCTCTGTTTACTTGTGATCTCTCTCTGTCAAATAAATAAATAAAAATCTTAAAAAAAAATCTAATCTCACTGCAATTTACATAAGAGTAAAATTAAAATAGCCACAAACTCCCATACCTGCCTCCACCATCTCTTCCTGTGATGGGCTGAATTATGTCCTTCCAAAATTTAAATGCTGAAATCCTAACTCCCAACTTCCTTGGGATGTGACTGTATTTGGAAATACGGTCCTTAAAGAGGTGATTAAGGTAAAATGAGGTCTCTTCTTCTTCTTTTTTTTAATTAATATACTTTATTTACCTGAGTGATAAGCTAGCTGGCTTTCCCAGTGCTCCTCCATATTTCTTTACTTACCAGCATTTTCTCAGGCATGTAAGTTTGGAGGTGTCTTTTCCAACACTTTCAAACCCTTTAATCTTCATGAAATATTTGTTTTGCTTGCTTGCTCTCCCTTTATCAGCATCGCTGTTAACTCTGGTCCATTCAATGTTGATTCTTATTTAATCGTCGCAGCACATTTCTCTCTACATACAGATCTTGGTATCTGATTTTTCTTTTATGATACAGTCCTATTATATGCTGATACTGCAACTCATACTGAATGATTGACAGTTTGACCATGTCAGATTGTTGCCTCCCTTGGAAGTGCCCCTTCTCTTTTGCAAGGCCTAGTAATTTGTGGATCGAGACATATAACTATATGCCTTGCCTTCTTTTTTTTTTTCCTTATGCCTTCTTTTCTTTCTTTTAATTTTATGGTTTATTTATTTTTTATAGTCATTTCTAAACCTAACGGGGGGCTTGAGCTCATGACTCCAAGACCAAAGAGTTGGATGCTTTTTTGACTGAGCCAGCCAGGCCCTTGCCTTCTTGCTGGCCTCTATCATCTGACTTATTCTTCGGACTTTGGCATATGTCCTTGACTTCCTTAGTCTCCACTTCTTAATCTATATGTCCGTTCTGTTCTTACACACATGTAGTATAAAATGCTGAGCTAATACTGACTATCCCCTAAAATCAAATTGGTGCTTATCCATATAGTATATCATATATACAAGTGGCAGATACTGAGGATTAACCTAGAGTCATGTTAGAATTTTTCGGTTTAGTCTCAGTCTTTTACTAGTTTGTGACTTTGGGAGAATCCTATGACTTTTTTCAGCTTCAACCCTAAGGTGAGTAATATTTAATTTCACTTGAATGTTAGGCAGAAAAATAGATAATGTGAGACATTTGTAGGTCACTAAGAGAGCAATATTTGGTGTTAGTTGTTGTGACTGGCCTTGACAATTGCCATATTGTGTCCTTCATTGTCACTGGTCCTGTCTTCCCAAGTTCCTGGTAATCTTCTTGAGGGCCCAGATCATGGGTCATACATTTTTTTTTTCTGCTTCCTACAGCATCTAGTTGTTGTTTCAAAAATACTGAAATTAAAAAACCTGTCCCCTAAAAATCACAGTAGTTGAAAAGCCTTGTTAAGTAGAGTGATTATTCAAGGTACTTCATATGGGATGGATCTGGTTTACCTTTGTTATCCCTGAATAATTTTAGCCCCCCACCCCCAGTAGAAGTGTACTTATTTGGATAACAAATCATAGTGTCACCCTCCCCATCAGTGGCCCTGCCTATAAAGAACAGTGGAGTTCATTTCTCAAAGATAAGAGGGGCATGGGCAACTTTTCTCTGAAGTAACAAAAGTCAGAAGATAAAGAGACTTGAATCCAAAAGTAAAAATCTGTTTAGGACAATATTTCAGCTAATGGCCATTAAAAAAGCCTGTGGGGAAATTTATTTTCCTTCATGTTCAGAGTTTCAGATAAGAGAAACCAGCTGTACTTGACCGCAGTATTGCCAAGTGCAGCCTTAGAATTTGACTTTTGGCCGACGTGTCTGGGTTCTGTACAGGTCGAAAAACTATTAATCAGACAGTTTAAGTGTGCATTGTTAAAAGTTAAAAATGTAGTCTGTGTTCTGATTTTAAATAGTTTTTGTTTTTCATTGCTCACGTAATACATGTACATGGTATTGGTGTGCCTAGCTAAAATGATGTCACAAAGAGGGTCTCCAGGGTGGCTCAGTTGGTTAAATGTCCAACTGGTGATTTCAGCTTAGGTCAAGGTCTCAGGGTCATGAGATTGAACCCTCTGTCAAACCTTGCATCTGACGCCACACTCAGTGGGGAATCTACTTGAGATTCCCTCCCTCTCCTGCCCTCTCCCACAGATGCGTGCATTCTCTCAAATAAGTAAATCTTAAAAAAAAAAAAATGATGTCACAAAGAGTAAAAATAAGTCACTCCCTTTAACACTGCTCAACCATTCAGTCTCCCTTTTCCATATGTGAATGGCGCAAAACAAAGAATGAGTACAAATAAATTGTAACTATTAAAGCATTATAGGCTGAAAAGAGTTTATGCAATATGAGTGTTTATATATATTTATATATAAGCATATTTTTTAAAAAGATTTATTTATTTATTTGACAGATCACAAGTAGGCAGAGAGGCAGGCAGAGGAGGACGGAGAAGCAGGCTCCCCGCTGAGCAGAGAACCGGATGTGGGACTTGATCCCAGGACCCCAAGATCATGACCTGAGCCGAAGGCAGAGACTTTAACCCACTGAGCCACCCAGGCACCCCTATATAAGCATATTTAAATGTATATAAACACACATATAAATAAACTTTAAGCATTTATGTATATCCATTAAAAACACATGGAAGGAAATAACGAAGAAACCTGATAGTACTTATTTCTAAGTGGTAGAGTGTTAGAGTTTTTTTACTTTGTCATATTTTATACTGATTTTTATAATAAAGATATATTTCATAATTAGAAAAGCGAAGTTACATTTTTTTGTTTTAAACAATTAGAATTCCAGTTTTACTTTACCCATAAATCATCCATTTAAGTGGGTTTTTTTGGTTGTTGTGTTTTTTTTTTTTTTGTCTCTCCCACCAGCTGGTGAGAGGAAATGCTGCCAACATTTTTGGTGCCAATAATTATTTCCACATATCAAATGCATCTATATTTTGAAATAAGATTATCTTTTATCAGTAAGAGTTGGATTTTATAAAAATAACAGTTCATTTAGGGAATGTCTGATCCAGGGCCTGGAGGTTTAGCCAGCACCAAAACGCTATTTTATTTTGGACTGAATTAGTCTACATTAATTACATTAAAAAGAATCCTTAATTTCTCTTCTTGCAAAGGAAATGTTTGCCATGAGAAAAGACTATTTCTGGGTAATAGCATATAGTGATTTAATGAGTTAGAATCATAGTCTCTAGCTTTGTTCTTAATGAACTGACTGATTTTAGGGAAATAATAAGAGAGTGCAAGGAGGGGGATAAAACGAAGTACAAAATTTCCAGGCGAGGACCGAAGTACTGCTTCCAATATCTTCTGAACGACAGGCAAGTCCCAATTGCCCATGTGTTTATCTCCACGTGAACAGGTCTGCAGCACCTTGACTCCTCATTTGCAGAATTGAGTGCATCCCTTCTTGCTACACGTCTCCCATCGATTGCTTGGTTCCCCAACATAAGAGCAAAACGTCTTCCCCAACCCCAGATAGAAATAACCTAAGTCTGGGTGGGAAGAATGGAGGAACTGGCACAACATCTTCTCCTGTAAGGACATACTCCTGCCCAAATTGTACAATGTGGATTCATCTTGAGGAAGCATGGACAGTCTACAGAACAACTGGCTAGCGTTCTTCAGAAGTGTCAAGGACACAAAGGGCAAGGGAAGGCTTGGGAGCTGTCTCAAATAAAAGAGACATAGAAACATGGCAGCCAAATATACCCTGGTATCCTCCACAACAAAGACATCCGTGGGATACTATCTTTGGGGTCAGCTGATGAAGCTTGGTAGGTAATTTTTGGTGCTACTTTGTACATTTTTATAAGTCTGAATTATTTCAAAGTGAAAATTAAAAAAATTTAGGCATCATTAAAAAAAAAATACCATTTTGCAGACTGGTACCCCATGCTAACAGAATGACAAGGCGGAAGAAGTGAGAAGGAGGTGTGTAAACTGGCTTAGGCAGGCTGGCCTGCAGGACACGTAGGGGCTTGACCCTAGGAAGCAGGGCTAGAGACAGATGTGAGAGGAGTTAAGTATCACCCCGGAGAGGAAAGTTTTAACTGCTGGAAGAGTGGGCTCTTGTGTAAAGGAGTGGATTCCCCTTCATTCTCTCCCTCCAAGTTCTGAGAAGTATTTGCCTTTTTTTTTTTAAATGGTAAAAATTGTGAGTTTTGTTCTGTTATTTTCATTTGTGTAAGATGATAAATCAAGCCTGGGATGCCTGGGTGGCTCAGTTAGTTAAGCGTCTGCCTTTGGCTCCAGTCATGGTTCTGGGGTCAAGTCCTGCATCAGGCTCCCTGCTCAGCGGGGAGCCTTCTTTTCCCTCGCCACTCCCCCTGCTTTGTTCTTTCTCTCTCTGTCAAATCAGTCAATCAATCTTAAAAAAAAAAAAAAGTGAAGCCCAAAGTGATTTACTGCTGCAGAAGTTAAAAATAATGTACAGAAAATGCATTTTGAAATAAAACACAGGTAAAGTAAAAAAAAAAAAAAAACAAACAAAAACAAAACAAAACAAAACAAAAACCAAAACAAATCTGAATCATTTTGTTTCTGCATTCTCATCCCTGCCTCCCCTGTCCTATTCTCCCATGTCCCATTTGTCACCTTCCAGTTCTTTTTTTTCTTAAGCTTTTATTTAAATTCCATTTGGTTTACATACAGTGTAATACTAGTTTCAGGTATAGAACTGAGTGATTCAACACTTACCTACAACACTTTATTCTCATCCAAATGCCCTTCTTAATTCCCATCACCTATTTCACCCAACCCCTACCCACCTCCCCTCTGGTAATCATCGGTTTGTTCCTATGGTTAAGAGTCTCTCTTGGTTTGCCTCTCCCCCCACCCCATGTTCATTTGTTTTGTTTCTTGAATTTCACACATGAGTAAAATCATATGGTGTTTGTCTTTCTCTTATTGACTTATTTTCTTAGCATTATACTCTCTAGCTCTATCCATGCCATTGCAAATGGCAAGCTTTCATTCTTTTTGATGGCTGAGTAATATTCCATTGTAGCTCTATACCACATCTTCTTTATCCATTCAGCTGTTGATGGAATTTGGACTCTTACCATAGTTTGGCTATTGTTGATAATAATGCTGCTGTAACTATTAAGATGCATGTATCCCCTAAAATTAGTATTTTTGTATTCTTTGGGCCAATACCTAGCAGTGTAGTTGCTGGGTTGTAGGGGAGTTCTATTTTAACTTTTTGAGGAGCCTCCATACTTTTTCCACAGTGGCTTCCCCAGTTTGCATTCCCACCAACAGTGCAAGAGAGTTCCCCTTTCTCTGCATCCTTGCCAGCACGTGTTGTTTCTTGTGAAACACACATCTTCTAAGATGAAATCAAAATGAAATACAAAAAGGGCATCAACCCTTCTGTGGATTTGCCAGCTGGTGCTTGCAGAAGAGAGAGACCCACCTGCTGTGCCACCACTTTCAGGGCCTGCAGAATAAACTAAACCCGGACAGCTCTGAGGCCATCCCCTCCAGCAAGGTTCAACTTTAGAAACATATGTCTGGCTTCAGTAAGATAACTGAACAGTAAATCAGGGAACATGGGAGAGGAGAGGTGGAAAACAGATTTTCAGCTCTCTTCTTTGTTCCCAAACCTACAAGGGGCCTGGCCCATCTTCAGCCTTCCCTGTTGCTTCCCTTTAATTAACCGCAAAGGACTTGGGCTCAGCTCTTCATTGGACTCCTGAAGAAATGTGTATCTGTCTATTTATTCATTGGCTCATTTAACAAGTTGGTTGGATGCCAAGTGTGGAGTGGACTGGAGGAGAAGATGGGATACAAGACGCACAGAATTTTATCACTTTGAACATTTTAGTCTAGCACAATGACTTCCAAGCACCAGTCCTAAAACCATTGCTTGTGTGGGGCCAGCCTGCAGCAAAATGGGAAAAGTAAGGGCCATGTGGTTTAGAAAGGTTAGTCAATACAGTGTTGGGAGGGATTGTTTTCTATTATTTTTTAAAAGATTTTATTTATTTATTTGTCAGAGAGAGAGAGCATGCAAGCAGGGGGAGTGGCAGACAGAACAGGCAGAGGGAGAAGCAAGCTCCCTGCTGAGCAGGGAGCTGGATGCAGGACTTGATCCCTGCGCCCTGGGATCATGACCTGAGCTGAAGACAGATACCCAACCAACAGAGCCACCCAGGCATCCCAGATTGTTTTATATTCTAAAAGTGTGCTCTTCCAGCAACTTTCTTTTTTTTGGGAAAGTCATCCCAGATAACACATTTATTTGTTTGTTTTATTTTTTAAATTTGTTTTACTTATTTAATTTATTTTTCAGTGTTCCAAGATTCATTGTTTATGCACCACACCCTGCACTCCATGCAATACGTGCCCTCCTTAATACCCACCACCAGGCCCTCCCAACCCCCTAACCCCCCAAACCCCTCCCCTCCAAAACCCACAGTTTGTTTCTCAGAGTCCACAGTCTGCCATGGATCGTCTCCCCACTCCGATTTACCCCCACTCCCTTTTCTCCTTCTTCTAATGTTCTCTGTGTTATTCCTTACGCTCCACAGGTAAGTGAAACCATATGATAATTGAGTCTCTCTGCTTGACTTATTTCACTCAGCATAATCTGCTCCTTTCTAATGGAGGCATAATACTCCACTGTATTTATGGACTACATCTTCTTTATCCATTCATCTGTTGAAGGGCATCTTAGCTCTTTCCACAGTTTGGTGACTGCGGCCATTGCTGGTATGAATGGCCATTGCTGGTATGAATGTTGGGGTGTCTTTGGGATAAATATCCAGTAGTGCAATTGCAGGGTCATAGGGTGGCTCTATTTTTAATTTCTTTTTTTTAAAAGATTTTATTTATTTATTTGATAGAGATCACGAGTAGGCAGAAAGGCAGGCAGAGAGAGAGAGAGAGGGAAGCAGGTTCCCTGCCTAGCAGAGAGCCTGATGTGGGACTCGATCCCAGGACCCCGAGATCATGACCTGAGCCGAAGGCGGCAGCTTAATCCACTGAGCCACCCAGGCGCCAAATTTCTTTCTTTCTTTTTGTTTTTTTTAAAGATTTTATTTGTTTATTTGACAGAGAAAGATCACAAGTAGGCAGAGTAGTAGGCAGAGAGAGAGGGGGAAGCAGACTCCCTGCTGAGCAGAGAGCCTGATGCTGGGCTCCATCCCAGGACCCTGAGATCATGACCTGAGCCGAAGGCAGAGGCTCAACTCACTGAGCCACCCAGGTGCCCCTCTATTTTTAATTTCTTAAGGAATATCCACACTTGGAAAACAAAGTGGCTGCACCAGCTTGCCTTCCCAACAGTGTAAGAGGTCTCCCCTTTCTCCACATCCCCTCCAACACTTGTTTACTGTCTTGTGCATTTTGGCCATTCTAATTGGTGTAACGTGGCATCTCAATGTGGTTTTGATTTGAATCTCCCTGATGGCTAATGATGATGAATATTTTTTCATGTGTCTGTTAGCCATTTTTCATTTGTCTGTAGCCATGAACAATTGTTAGCATTTGTTCATGTCTTCTGCCCACTTTTTGACATGATTATCTGTTTTGTGTGTGTTGAGTTTGAGGAGTTCTTTATAGATCTTGGATATCAGCCCTTTGTAATATCATTTGCAAATATCTTCTCCCATTCTGTGGGTTGCCTCTTTGTTTGTAGTCCAGCGACTTTCAGTAAAAATGCCCTTTTATTAAATTATGAAATGTAGTAAGACTGAATCCTGATGCAACTCTGGTTCTATTTTCCTTTGTCTTCTCCATGGTACCTATCTTCTAGGACAGATACGTCAGACGACAATCCTAGTTACTGGCTGGAAGTTCAAAACCTAAAGTAGAACTTTCAGTCCCGACCTTAGAGGTCACAAGATTCTTACTTCCAAATTTGAACTGATTTCATTTCCAAATTTGAAACATTAGATATGAAATGTGGCCCTACCTGGGGCTTCTTTCATGAGAACATACAATTTTTTAGGGAAAAAATCCTTTAAGCATGAGTATGTGCTAAATACTTAGTTTTTTGAACAGAATTCCATTTCAATATATAAAAGAATATATATATAAACATATTTTTAATTTCATATAAATACTTTTCATTATATATATATTTCATTCCAGGTTATTTAGTTTTTGAATCTTTAAGTGCTTCATTAAGTATATCTTTGAGTCATTAGCAAATATTTTTGGCTTTTCAATTTTCTCTAGCACTTTTCCATGTGTTTCATTGATTTCAAAGCAGCTGTTGAATTTTAAATAGTTCATTAGAAATTATGTGTCCAGCAGAGAGATGAAAATTTTTGCTTGGCTTATGCACAAATGACTAAGATAAAGTATTTAAAATGTCTTAGTGATGAAAGTACTATCTTTATTTCTCAAAAGATACAACTACTAAAACACATTTTTCTTAATATTTTAGAAATATATTAGGGTTAGTTGATGTTCTAAATAGCCTTGAGCCATTTGGAAGAGTGCTTTTTAATAATATTGTTTATCTCCCACAAAATAAATACTCCGAAAGGGCTAGTACTTCTGTCCCTAAGCCAGTATATTCTGGAATTGACTCTGTCAATGTCATAAAAATCCATTATTTCCAGTTCAAATAAAATAATAATTGAAGCAAAGTAATAATTGATTTTTTAAATTTAAAATTTTGATTTAAATTGGTTTTAAATTACTAAATTTGTCAAAAACTGTTTTAGGTTTCCATGGATAACATTTATCCTGAGTAGCATTATAAATCAAAAGGTTTACTGTTGGGGGGCACCTGGATGGCTCAGTGGCTTAAAGCCTCTGCCTTCAGCTCAGGTCATGATCCCAGGGTCCTGGGATCAAGCCCCGCATCTGGCTCTTTGCTCAGCGGGGAGCCTGCTTCCTCCTCTCTCTCTGCCTGTCTCTCTGCCTGCTTGTGATCTCTCTCTGTTAAATAAATAAAATCTTAAAAAAAAAAAAGTTTACTGTTAATCTATTTCATGATTAGACTAGTATTTCTCAAATTTGAGTAGCCCAAAGAAGTCTTTAAGAGGAAGAAAATTATCAAAGATCCCAGAGTTGATGTAGATCATTCTGATGTCACTGTAATTGTGATAATTTTTATATGTGTGTAGCTTAGACACCCATATAAAACCTAAGTGCATTTACATATTAAACTCAAAATTGTAAGGCCAGTATAATTCCAATTGACAATATTTTTTGCTGGATGACCTTTTGCTGAAATTAAAAAGCACATGTTAAGGTTAATAATGCAAATATTTTGTCACTGTTTTACTTGATATTTTTTATTTTGAGCCTGGTGAATCATCATCTGAATGATTGTCATTGCCATAGTTGCTTTTTTATTTCTTTATTTAAAAAAGAGTGAATTTGGGGACACCCGGATGGCTCAGTTGGTCTGCCTTGTGCTCAGGTCATGATGCCAGGGATCCTGGGATCAAGCCCTGCATCTGGCTTCCTGCTCAGTGGGGGGCCTGCTTCATCGTCTTCTGCTCCTGCTTGTGCTCTCTCCTTCTTTCTCTCTTTCTGTCAAATAAATAAAATTTTAAAAAAGTAATAGAAATAAAAATTTTAAAAATACTCTGTTTTTTTTTTTTTAATTTATTTATTTGAGAGAGAGACAGTGAGAAAGAGCATGAGTGAGGAGAAAGGGAGGGAGAAGCAGACTCCCCATGGAGCTGGGCGCCTGATGCGGGACTCGATTCCGAGATTCCCGGATCATGACCTGAGCCGAAGGCAGTCGTCCAACCAACTGAGCCACCCAGGCGTCCCTAAAAATACTCTGTTTTTAACCACTACAATTGGAGGAGCAATCAAGTTAATTATTCCCGGGGCACCTGGGTGGCTCAGTGGGTTAAGCCTCTGCCTTCGGATCAGGTCATGATCTCAGAGTCTTGGGATCGAGTCCTGCATGGGGCTCTCTGCTCAGCGGGGAGCCTGCTTCCCTCTCTCTCTCTCTGCCTGCCTCTCTGTCTACTTGTGATCTCTGTCTGTCAAAGAAATAAATAAAATCTTAAAAAAAAAAAAGAAGTTAGGGCACCTGGGTGGCTCAGTTGGTTGAGCGACTGCCTTGGGCTCAGGTTATGATCCCGGACTTCCAGGATCGAGTCCCGCATCGGGCTCCCAGCTCCTTGGGGAGTCTGCTTCTCCCTCTGACCTTCTCTTTGCTCATCCTCTCTCTCACTCATTCTCTCTCAAATAAATAAAATCTTAAATAAATAAATAAATAAATAAGTTAATTATTCCCTACAAAATGCAAGAGAGAAAAGTTTGAAAATACCATTCACTGAAAATCCTTCATTGTATATTTACTTTATATATACTGTTTATACTCTGTTAAAAGTTCGTACGTACAAAGGCAGAATCAGAGCAATATTTCTACTTACAGTTTCAACTGAGAACTGGAGGGATGGGTTGAGCAGGTTTTTTGGAGCCACTAAATCTTTTTTAATTGTGAGTCCTGTGAAAACACAACTGTACTACCACAAATCTCTATTCCAACTACTATAAAATCTTTGTTTACTGAACCGAAGCATCATTTATCTTATTTGGCTCCAATGAATGCTTTTCATGTTTAAGTTCACCTCTATTGTATTTCCCGTGGTATACTTTATTTTCTACACTGGTTTGTTTTCACAAAAGCAAATCAAGTCTTGACTATTAAATATTTTAAGAAACCTAAGGCTTATTCTTGAGAATGTCCTGCATTTGAAAATTATGCAAATTGTGACTGAAAGATAGAAGCTAGTTTTTTTTTAAATTTTTTATTTTTTATAAACATATATTTTTATCCCCAGGGGTACAGGTCTGTGAATCACCAGGTTTACACACTTCACAGCACTCACCAAAGCACATACCCTCCCCAATGTCCATAATCCCACCCCCCTTCCAACCCCCCTCCCCCCAGCAACCCTCAGTTTGTTTTGTGAGATTAAGAGTCACTTATGGTTTGTCTCCCTCCTAATTCCATCTTGTTTCATTGATTCTTATTCTACCCACTTAAGCCCCCATGTTGCATCACCACTTCCTCATATCAGGGAGATCATATGATAGTTGTCTTTCTCTGCTTGACTTATTTCGCTAAGCATGATACGCTCTAGTTCCATCCACGTCGTCGCAAATGGCAAGATTTCATTTCTTTTGATGGCTGCATAGTATTCCATTGTGTATATATACCACATCTTCTTGATCCATTCATCTGTTGATGGACATCTAGGTTCTTTCCATAGTTTGGCTATTGTGGACATTGCTGCTATAAACATTCGGGTGCACGTGCCCCTTTGGATCACTACATTTGTATCTTTAGGGTAAATACCCAGTAGTGCAATTGCTGGGTCATAGGGCAGTTCTATTTTCAACATTTTGAGGAACCTCCATAGAAGCTAGTTTTATCTGTATAACTGTTGAGAAAATCCAAGTTAAGAACAATGGTGGTGCAAGATGATGATTGACATTTTGACTTTAGAAGCTGTTAATAATCTTGGAGAAGCTAGACATGTTGACCAATACACAGCAAGGCAAACTGTGTCATTTCAGACAACCCTGTGACACCAGTGTGATTGTGTCATGTGCAGTGGTAGGCACTGAAGTCATCTAGCTCTCTTTGGAAATAACATATAGTCTTCCAGATGACCCAGGATATGCTCTTTTTAAAACTTTTAAGCTTATAGAGAATAGAAGGAAAAATGGAAATCATAGTTGAAAGAAGGAACCCCAGAGATTTAACTGATTTGAGAAATCCTGGTTTAGAGCATATAAGTAAAATTGCTTTGAAAACTATTATGTGTCCACAAATGCCATTATTTTTAGGAAACAAATAGAGTTGGAAAAGTTTGGAATTAATATATTTTTTAAAGATTTTATTTATTTATTTGACACAGAGAGAGAGGGGGGGATCACAAGTAGGCAGAGAGAGAGGAGGAAGCAGGGTCCCTGCTGAGCAGAGAGCCCGAAGCGGGACTCGATCCCAGGACCCCGAGACCATGACCTGAGCCAACGGCAGAGGCTTAACCCACTAAGCCACCCAGGTGCCCCTGGAATTAATATTTTTTATAATATAAAAATGTTTGGATTAACCCTTCATAGCAAATAGAAGATTCCCACAGTAAAGGTCATTACACAGAGTTTTCAGGAAAACACCTGCTCCACTGGAAAAAGCACAAAACACCCTAATTCCTTAAAAAATGTACTCTGCGGAAAACTGACTTGGTTCTAAGAGTTGCCTGTGTGGCTGGGCCTTTGTGGGGGTTAGGAGAGGAGGCAGTGGGTGTGGATTGGGTGCAAAGAAGTCCCTGGGAAAGAGGCTGGATATGTGATTTTCGAGCCCACTGCCCGGGGCCTCAGGATGGAGAGGCCTGGAAAGAGAGTGGCAGGTGTGAAGCCCGCGTAGGGTAGAGTCCCAAGTACATAGTACATTGCTTCTGGGCCGCTGACCCTAAAACATGTAACCTCATAGGGAAAGATCATGTTCCTTCTAGATGGATGATGTTTTTAACCACTTGGGACCTTGACGACAGATTGTGTTTTATTGTTCAAAGAGAAGGACATGGGGATGATGTGATTCCACAGGTGCTAGGAAGGTCCCTTTCCCTCTCTTTACTTTGGATAACCCTGAACATTGATCCTCAAGTGTTCAGATGAGTCAAAGATTTATTTTTTTACTTCGTTATTTCCATTTTTCTGAAATGTTAAAATCATTATCTAGCCGAGAACGTTAACTTTTAGACTGGATTACCAGTCAGTTAATCAAGCTGGAACTAAATCTTGGCATCACAGCAGGATCATATTTACACCTACTTCAGTTTCCAAAATTCAGCCAACTAAGAGAAAATATTTTCATCAGGAATTTCAATAGGAAAGCCAAAATCTGGAGTAAAAACACATCTTCTGTGAAGGATTACGTCATCGAGCGTATGAGGGCCCATCTGGAATTAGGGATAAATACAGAAGAGTTCAGTTCAGTTCAGCAGACAGCTATGGGATAGCCGCCGTGCCAGGAACGGTGGCAGAGGCAGGAGTACAAAACCGAACAAGAGGGGCGCCTGGGTGGCTCAGTGGGTTAAGCCGCTGCCTTCGGCTCAGGTCATGATCTCGGGGTCCTGGGATCGAGTCACGCATCGGGCTCTCTGCTCAGCAGGGACCCTGCTTCCTCCTCTCTCTCTGCCTGCCTCTCTGCCTACTTGTGATCTCTCTCTGTCAAATAAATAAATAAAATCTTAAAAAAAAAAAAAACAAAACGAACAAGATAGTTGGCCTGGTCTCAAGGAGCTCATGGTTTTATAACTAGTCTCAGTATTAAAGTTTAAATATTCAGAGTGGTTTGAATGCAAAGAAAAACCATGTTGCTGAGATCTTGTTAAATTGACATGAACTCAGCAGTTTACTTTAGCAGGTTATATGGACAGTGTATTGGAAAATGCTATTAATTATAGAGCATAAGGCTAAATTGTATTTGAGGATAGTTTTTGGTGACTTGGATTCTTATGTTCCCATTCTTTAGTTCAATTCCTTTGAACACAAATAAGGTAATTCTAAGTAGATGGGTCTAGCACAGAGGATTCCAGTCCACTTAATTTAAGTAGGGAGGGGCGCCTGGGTGGTTCAGTGGGTTAAGCCTCTGCCTTCGACTGAGGTCACGATCTCAGGGTCCTGGGATCACACCCTGCATTGGGCTCTCTGCTTGGCAGGGAGCCTGCTCCCCCCCCCCCCCCACCGCCTTTCTGCTTAGTTGTGATCTCTGTCTGTCAAATAAATAAAATCTTTATTTAAAAAGTTAGGGAAAGAACAATAGAGACATTCTACTGTTGTAGAATTTGTGAGGTGCCAAATTGGGTTGTGTGCTTACTTAAAAGATATATTTCTCCCCCCCCCCCCTTTTTTTTTTTAAGATTTATTTATTTCAAGAGAGAGGAAGAATGCATGACCGGGCCAGGCAGAGGGAGAGGGAGAGACAGAATCTCACGTGGACTCTGTGCTGAGTGTGGAGCCCAAGGCAGGACTCAATCTGATCACCCTGAGATCATGACAAAACCAAAACCAGGAGTTGAATGCTTAACTGACTGAGCCACCCAGGTCCCCAGAAATAGGTATTTCTTAGAGTCTTCGGATACCCTGAGCTGGCATAAATAATTAACACTGTAATATAATAAATTCTGCCAAAAATTAATCTGACACAGCAATGAAGTGCCTAAAGTTATGGTACATAGGATTACCTATAAATGATAAGTAGAGCTCATAAATGCTAGTTTCCAAAATTATTTCCATATGGCTCAACCAAG
The DNA here is from genome assembly GCF_964662115.1 of Mustela nivalis. Classification (NCBI taxonomy): domain Eukaryota; kingdom Metazoa; phylum Chordata; class Mammalia; order Carnivora; family Mustelidae; genus Mustela; species Mustela nivalis. The sequence goes on from NC_139024.1 coordinate 102,150,336, forward strand.
GTCAGATTTTTTTCCTGTTATTTATTATTAGTCTTCTATATTTATAAATAGCACCAAGAGCAAACAGTTTTACTGGATGTTTTCATGAAATTCATTTTGCACCCCTCATTCACCTCTCCACACACTCACCATATGGATAAACTCAAAGCAGAGGTATTGGATTAAATCCCACATAGTTCCTATCCCTTCCATGTCTCTGTCTTTAGCCCCAGACCGGGATTCAGGATGTTGTGCTGAACTCCTACTATGCAACCCCAGAGGGAGGGCCACGTTAGTACATTCAACCTCGAAATATCTGGGTGGTGAAAAGCCCCAGGCAGGATGAACTTCAGGGGAGGCTCAGGCAACCCCTGCTACCAGCTTATTAGAGCAAGGAGTAGATGACACTGGCAAGCGAGGGTGAGAATTTAGGCGGTGGTGGCTCTCAGTTAAAAGTACTTGGACCTTGCACCTTCATGGTTCACAGATGAGGAAAACAAGAGAAACTGTGTTGTCAAGAGTGAGCTCCTGGCTCCAGGCCTATGGATGGAGGTGGCAGGGACCTCTCATCAAGCCTTCATAGGTCCGTGCTTGGAAATCTCAGTCCCTGTCACAATGTCAGATCTGTCTTGGGTCCAACAGGGTGAGAGAAGAGAAGGTCTAAGAGTCTTGGAAGGATAGGAAGTGAGGATGAGATGCTGGGTGGAGGGGGAGAAGAAATAGAAGTAAAACAATTGCAAACATTTCCCAATGGGACACTATGTGTGGGAAGATTTTACTTCCGTATTTTTTAGGCTCTCTCCATGCTGTGTTTATTCCTTTTCTTTTAAAATTGCCCCTCTACATATATGTATTGCTTAAAGTAGAAGACTAAAGGAACATACATGTACCCCTGGTAGAGCATAAGCACTTGAATAGGACCAGAACCTTCAAAGCCCCTTGTACCCAAACAGTGCGTCCTCCTCTTTCCCACTCTTAGTTAACCGCTATCTTTTTCTTTTTAAGATTTATTAGGGAGAGTGCATGAGCAGTTGGGGGGGAGGGGCAGAAGAAGAGGGAGAAAATGTCAAGCAGACTCCTCACTGAGTGTGAGCCAGACACAGGGCTTGATCTTATGACCCTGAGATCATGACCTGAGCTGAAATCAAGAGTTGGATGCCTAACTGACAGAGCCACCAAGGCGCCCCAGTTAACCACTATCTTGAATTTGATATGGGTCACTCTCTAGCTTGCTTTCTTTTCTTTTCTTTTTTTTTTTAAGTTTTGTGTTTAAGTAATCTCTAAAAAAAAATAAAGAAAAGTTATGTCTATGCCCAGAGTGGGGCTCCAACTTATGACCCTGAGATCAAGAGTCTCAAGCTCTTCTGACTGAGCCAGCCAGATGCCACACTGTGTCTTGTTTTGTGGATAATTTTGCACCTTCAGTATATATCCCTGAACAACGTATTATTTCTTTATTTTTTTTAGCTTTTATATAAAGGCTGAATTATATTCAGTGAGAGATGGCATGCTCAAAAGAGACTAATTGAAAGACAGAATTGGGGGCGCTTGGGTGGCTCAGTGGGTTAAACCCCCTGCCTTTGGCTCAGGTCATGATCCCAGGGTCCTGGCATTCTTTTTTCTATTGATTCTATTCTGACACTAATCCTAGGTTAATTATATTTTATAAGTTTCTTTTCCAATTTGACAGTGATTTTAAAAATGTATTTTTATGTGTTTTTAACAAGTTCTTAATTTTTTAAAAAAAGATTTTATTTATTTATTTGACAGAGATCACAAGTAGGCAGAGAGGCGGGGTGGGGAAGGCTCCCTGCTGAGCAGAGAGCCTGATAAGGGCTTGATCCCAGGACCCTGAGACCATGACATGAGCCGAAGGCAGAGGCTTTAACCCACTGAGCCACGCAGGTGCCCCTAGCCATGTACTTTTTAAAAAAATTGTGTTAAATAGACATAATGTAAAGCTTACCATTTTAACCATTTTTTAGTGTACAGTTGAGTGGCATTAAATATATTTACATAGTTGTACAACCATCACCACCATTCATCTCCAGAGTGGTGTGCTGTGCTGTGAAAAAGCTGTGCTTTTTCATAATGTCTTGTTTAAGAAAGTCTTTGCTATATTAAGACCATCCTTATATTTTCTCTAAATTCTTAAAATTTTGCCTTCCACATTTAAGTCATTGAACCATCTGGAATTGGGTTTTGTTTATAGTGGGAGGTAGGAAACACATTTTCTCCCATATAGATAGCTGGTTGCCCCAGCACCATTTAGAGCTGTCCATTTTCTCTGCATCAGGCTATACAGTAGATGTTTGTATACCAAGTTTCTTCATAGGTGTGGGTCCATTTCTGCTTCTCTTTTCTGTTTCTTTGGTTGATCTATTTCTGGCCCAGTTTCACATTGTTTTAAATACAAAGGAACTATGATATACCATACCATCTTTCTGAACTTCTATTCTCCTAAAGATGCATGTAACTAAATCCCTAATTTTCTTCTGGTCTCTGCTTCATGATCATGTCCATAGCTAGTCTTTCCTGGCTACCCTTTCTAAAATTCTGGAGCCTCCACTAAAAACTTTATATCCTCTTATTGTGCTTTTTTCTTTCTTCTTAGCAAGTACATATATCATTATTAAATGTATAAATGTATTAAATAATGATGTATATACTTCTTTTGTTTGTTGTCTCTCTTTCCCACTAGAAGAAAGGATTATGAGGGCAGGGATTTTGGTTGTTTCATCACTTTTGTGTCCCTAACACAGAAGACATTGCCTGGCACTCAGTAGGTACTGAATTAGTATTTCTAAAACAAATCATATAAGGTTGGAAATAGTCAACAAAACCAAAAGACAACTGACAGAATGGGAGAAGATATTTGCAAGTGACATATCAGATAAAGGGCTAGTATCCAAAATCTATAAAGAACTTATCAAACTCAACACCTAAAGAAAAATAATCTAATCAAGAAATGGGCAGAAGACATGAACAGACATTTCTACAAAGAAGACATCCAGATGGCCAATAGACACATGAAAAGGTGCTCAACATTACTCAGCATCAGGGAAATACAAATCAAAACCACAATGAGATACCACTTCACACCAGTCAGAATGGCTGAAATTAACAAGTCAGGAAATGACAGATGTTGGCGAGGTTGGAGAGAAAGGGGAACCTTCCTACACTGTTGGTGGGAATGCAGGCTGATGTAGCCACTGGAAAACAGCATGGAGCTTCCTCAAAAAGTTGAAAATAGAGCTACCCTACAACCCAGCAATCACACTACTGGATATTTACCCTAAGGATACGGATGTAATGATCCGAAGGGGCATGCTTCCCTGAATGTTCATAGCAGTATGTCTGCAATAGTCAAATTACAGAAAGAACCTAGATGTTCCATCAACAGATGAATGGATAAAGAAGAGGTGGTATATATATACACAATGGAATACTATGCAGCCATCAAAAGAAATGAAATCTTGCCATTTGCAATGATGTGGATGGAACTAGAGGGTATGATGCTGAGCGAAATAAGTCAATCAGAGAAAGATAATTATCATATGATCTCCCTGATAGGAATTTGAGAGGCAAAGTAGGGGACTTAGGGAGTAGGGAAGAAAAAAATGAAGCAAGATGGTATCGGGAGGGAGACAAAACGTAAAGGACTCTTAATCTCACAAAACAAACTGAGGGTTGCCGGGGTGAGGAGGGTATGAAGAAGGTGGTTGGGTTATGGACATTGGGGACGTTATGTGCTATGGTGAGTGCTGTGAAGTGTGTAAGCTTGATGATTCACCGACCTGTACCCCTGGGGCAAATAATACATTATATATTAATAAAAAATAAAAATAGAAGGGGATTAAGGAAAACAAAACAAAACAACCCAAATCATATAAGGTTGATATGTGAAAGGGTCATCTTCCCCTCCTGTACTTCCCCTTACAAATATGCTTTTTCTCTAATTCTCTCGCTTCTTGATGCTAAATGAATAAAAGCAATCTGAAGGGAGAAAGAAGAGAGTGCTCCTTTAGGTTTTTTTCCTTGCCATGTCCCAGAGGTGGTCAGTGAAAACGAAAGGTTGGAGGGATCGGTGTTGGCTGTGTGGTATTTTCTGGGTTGGCTCTCCTGCTGGAAATCCCTTCTGTCTTTGCTTTCCACGGCAAGCAATGCTGGCTGGACCTAGAGTTTATGGAGTCCTCACTGTGTAAGGAAATGTACCACACCTTTGATTTTTAGGGCAGCACACCCTGCACAGGAGAAGAACGAACACTCACTTTGTCTTAGCAAGCACAGCAACTAAAATTTTAGTTGTAAAGGTGACATACTACAGGACAGAACTCTTAAGAGCTGTGGAGTCATCTAAGAGTGAATGCCCTATGAGGCAGTCCGCCTTTAGCTGGGTCATGTCCAGAAAGGTACCCACGTGAGCAGTGATGATTCATGGAAATTTTGTCAGAGATGGTACTCTGTGCTTATTATAGGCTAAGCTGGGGAGCCAACTCATTTTGGAAGGAATGTGTATGGAGTTTTCAGATGAGGACTTGAGGTTTTATATGTTGGATTCAAACCTTTGATTCAAACCATCTGTTGTATGGCAGGCTGAACCCATCAGTTTTTTTAAAAATATACCTTTCATATTTTACATTAATTCAGTATAGTAAATATTTGTTGGCGGCCCCTGGAGTGCCATACACTGGGGTTACAAAGATGAATGACCTACTGGTTCCTGTTTTTGAGATGTTTATGGTCTAATGGAAGTAAAAGTTGTATGTTTATATGTGTTTTTCCTCCCCCGGATTGTGAGGTTGAGGTCTGTAATTTATATGCATCTTGGTTGCCATGGTTGAGCATTGTGTTAATTCTTTTTGATGAAATAAATATACAAAAGAGCTTGCGTGACTTACCAAATACGGTTACTGAAATGTATAACGTTGTGCATCATTGGTAGATGTGTAGATGTATATTACAGTTGCCTCTGAATACAGAAAACACTCTTCATGGTGAGGTGATGACCAAGGGAGGGTATTCTGAGGAGTGTGTTCATCAGATCATTCTGTGGTTCATGTTCTCAGAAGATTAACCTCTGTAGTGTAGGGCTATGACTAGAAGAAGAATTACACTATATAGAATTACAAGGAACATGGTGGTTTAAGTGAGGAGCAGCCCAGGTGGCATAAGCAAAGGCTGTAGAGGATGGAGGAAGGCAGCAGCTGAATACTTGAATGATAGGTAGAATTCTTACAGGAGGGTTGGTTAGGGCTTTTGAAGTGGAGGCATCACCACAAAGAGAGATATAAGACAGGGAAGTGCAAGGCCTTTTGGGAAAGAGTTGGTATTTCAGAGCATAGGCTGAAGGGCAAGACAATAAAGTCATTAAATCTTCGGGCCACGCTGTGGAAAGCCTTCAGATGTTTTTGAATGATTAAAACAGAACTTTAAAAATACCATAAGGGGCGCCTGGGTGGCTCAGTGGATTAAGCCGCTGCCTTCGGCTCAGGTCATGATCTCAGTGTCCTGGGATCAAGCCTCGCGCTCGGTCTCTCTGCTCAGCAGGGAGCCTGCTTCCCCTTCTCTCTCTGCCTGACTCTGCCTACTTGTGATCTCTCTCTCTGTCAAATAAAATAAAATAAAATCTTAAAAAAAATAAAAATACCATAAAATGCCCCTATAGTCTGCCTCACTGCCAGTGGCTTAGTTGCCACTAACATAGAGCAGTTTTATATTGTAGTAGACTAATTTTTTCTTAATAGTCCAAAAAATTATTTAGAAGATATCGACTATTGTAGAAAAATGGGTATTGACCCTTAAAGGTGGGCAAATTTAAGACTGGACTGAGGACAAAGCTAAAAAATTTAAATAAAAACTAGATATAGCTCAGAGTGGCTGCCTTGCACCTCAAATTTTGATTGCAAAGGCTACAATCTGCCCAGATTGTAGGAGTAGGGGAGTTTGGGGTTAGGTGCACAAGTGGAGGGAGAAAGAGTTGCAGAGGGCAGCCTCCTTGTGGAAGTGAGAAGCATTGCAGAAAACTGTTTTGGCATGTCAAAATCATCTTTCATTCTTTCTCATCAAACATGAAGTTTTATTGCTTAAAACAAAATGTTTGCAGTGTTTGTCCCTGAGTGACAGTATAAGCAGATAGCAGCATCATAAGTGGATTTTTCATTTGACATTTTCCAAATTTTCTAAAATTTTATTTACTAGGAAAGGTAGTTTAAAAATGACTGTTGTCAATTAGGTAATGTTTTTACAAAATTGGGCTCATATGGCATATGTGGTTTTATGTATTCTTCTGTTGATAGTATCCTGAGCATTTTTCCAAGTCAGTATTCTTCAAAAACATGTATTCTGAATGGCTGTGTAATGTGTCATGGTATGACTATACTACCATTTATTTATTCTTTTTTCTGGGTTTTCACTCTACATGTGGTGTAATAAAGTTCTTTGAACACAAATTTTTGTTTCCGTTTCTGAACAGATTCATATATGTGACTTTTTTGTCAAACTGTATGAATTCTTTCAGGGCTCACAACACACATTACTATATTGCACTCCGGACTTGTAGCACCACAATCAATTCCTGTATGAGGTCATTGTACTGGAATTTGCCCAGCACTGAGTATTTTCAATGTAAAATCTTTGCCAATTTTGTAGGAGAAATTTTTTTTGCTGCCAGTGATAAATTTTTTCCCCACATTTTATCATTGGTTATTTATTGCTGTTCTTTTTACCATTTTTCAATCTGCGTCAGTATTTTTTCTAATTAACTTACAAAGCTCTTTACATTTTGATGGTATTAGTTATGGTAAATCTTTCCCCTTGTGTGATGACAGCAAAAATTTTGTCATTTTAAAAAAATTTTTAAAAAGATTTTATTTGACAGAGAAAGACAACAGCAAGAGAGGGAACACAAGCAGGGAGAATGGGAGAGGGAGAAGCAGGCTTCCCACCAAGCAAGGAGTCCGATGCAGGGAGCCTGGGATCATGACCCAAGCCGAAGACAGAAGCCCAACGACTGAGCCACCCAGGCACCCCAATTTTGTCATTTTTTTTAGATGCCCAATTTTACATTTTTATAGTCAAATCCTTAGATTTCTTTGCAGTTTATTTGCATTTGTTCCCTATCCAGAGATCAGACAAATATTCATGTAAATGTTATCATCTGTGCTCCAGGTTTTTTCAGGCAGTTCTCATGCTTTCAGGTGTCTTCTTTATACCAGGTTATGTTAATTATGTTGTTTGATACAGAGAGGAAAGAAAGTGAGGCGCTGCTGTCATAACGTGGCATTAGTATTGTATGCTGGTTAGCACTGGTGCTTGGAGACAGTCTCCCTCACTTTGAACCTGGCTCTGTCACTTGGGTGATCTTTGAAGTAGCTTCTTTCCCTGTTCTGCGGTTTCCTGATCTGTAAAATGGGTTAATAATATAACCTATCTCATAAAGTTATGAGAATAAAATGACTTGATAGGGAAATCACTTAGAACACGTCCTGATACAAAGTCAGTGCTAGCCGGTGTGATTCATGATGGGATGCTTTTAAGTTTGGTATTGCTTCGATATGTTTTGTATTTCTAAAAATTTGAATATTTCATTTCAAATTGCTGATTACCTTTACTAGATCTTTCCCCAGCCACTTTAGTAAGGCACGCCTCCTAGAGGCTACAGATGAAGCTTTTTTCCAGCTCTTAAAAACCCTACAGCTCTGTCGAGTCGGAGTTCGTGTGCTTCTGACCCACCTCTTCTGATGGGCTCTTACTTGCTCCCTGAGCCTAATCTCTTCTAACTTTTGTAGGCCCCGGAGTGATTTCTGCGTGTGTGCGTTCATGCATTCTAGTTCGTTATCTTGCGGGGCGTGGGCGGGGGAGAACTGAAGGTAGAGTCTGTCTTTACGGGGCTTGCCGTCCCTTAGGGAAAAAAACAAGATGTACTGTGCATAGGTGGACAAACTACCATTCATTTTTTAGCTTCTATTTTCTCATCTGTAAAATGGGGGTAATACAACCTATCTTATAGGGTCGGTGAGAGATTAAACAAGAAAAGAGAGCCCCTGTTAGTGAGCCGGGTGCGAAAGGAGCTCCTTAAACGCCCATTTCTCCATTCCTCTGCTAGCTTCAGAGGAGTCGGTCTAGCCCTCTGGGTTAAAGCTCCATACTCTTCGGAGCGTGGACATTTCTGCCGCTAGCCTTTCAGGACCCCAGTTTCAATCATCAAAAGCTACTGACGGCACACACAGGAGGTGCAGTTTATAATTTGGAAACACACAAGAGCGTATTTTTAAAAATTTTAAGCCGGCAAAGCCGACTATACTCGCTCCAGAACTCAGGAACGCTTCACGGAGCATGCGCAGGGCGCGGCCTGGGCCGGCGGGACGCTCGGGGGGCGGGCTCTGAGGTCCCGTCACTTCCGTTTCCGATCCCGTATGAACTCTCCCGCCATCCGAGGAAAGTGCCGGTCGGGGGTTTGTGTGGTTGGTATTTTGTGTGGTTGCAGGTAAGAGGACCTCCTGCGGCTTTGGGACGGACAGTGGTCGCGGTGTGGAGCTTGGCAGTGGGGAAAGAAGGGAGAGCACTTTACCAGCGGTGGGAGCCGAAGGATGACACGGCGGGGAGGGGGTATCAGATTTTGATTGGTTGGGGCTGAGATGCCGGGGCGGGCGAGTGGAGCGGGAAGCTTCGCCGAAGGGCTCCGGTAGGATCGAGGGGGCTGATTTTTATAAGGAGCTTGTAGATGCTTCTTACAGAGTTCGGAAAGATTGAATTGGAAAGACGTGTTCTGTTTCCCAGGGTCATGAGTTGGGAAGTGAGTCACCGGACCCGGTCCCTTAAGCCTCTTCTCTGGAAACCAGAACCTACCGCACTTTGCTCCGAATTCACGATGGCAGCCCGTATAACTTCTCATCTTAACTCTTGGGGCTGCAGAGGTCCGAGGGCGGTGGCCCACAGACCTATAGTGAACAGGCAGCGTAGCCTCACGTTCCTGTTCTTGGACGTTTTGACCACCACCTGCATTTCACCTTGCACACACCGCCCCCACTCTCCTGACAGAATTGTTACAGGTGTGTTGTAGAAACTCTGGAGTATACAGAAGGACCTATTACCCAGGGACGACCGCGGTTAACATTTTATGCATGCCCTTCAGTTTTTTCCTATGTATGTGAAGTTTATGTTTTGTACTTGTTTGTGGTTTTCAACTCTTATTTGCCATTATTTTAACCATTTTATGTTTCCTTCCAAGGTAACGAGATGCAGTTTTCTCGAGCAAATTGGAAAAGACTGAGGTTGACAGGTGACCAAAGGAATGTTTGCTACCCTCATAGCCTTCAGTTTTACTTGGAGCCACCTTCTGAAAGCATATCGTTGATCGAATTTGAAAGCTTGGCTATCGATAGAGTTAAATGTGAGCGATACTTGTATTAGAGTTTGTATGTTCTTGACAACTTCACTTACACTTTGGGGGAATGAATGAGGGTAATTTATTTCCTTCATTCAATTCATTCAAGAAATGTATATATTGAGGGCTTGTTATTTTATTTGTTGTACAGTATATATTTATTGAATGCCACTATATTCTAGGTTGGGTGGGGATTTTCAGATGAATAATGTAATTCTCACATTCGTTGAAGCTGTATTCTAGGACATAGATACAGACGTCCAAAATAATAACTGTAATTTAGTATTTTAAGTGTCGTACTAGAGGTTAATAGTAGTGCTCTTGAAAGAGGTGGGAGTGACTCAGACTGATTAAGACTCCGTAGAGAAGTTGAAATGTAATCTGGACTTTGAAGGATGAGTAGAAATTTCTCAAAAAAAGAAAAGTAAAATTTTTTTCAAGCTGAGAAAGTGGACTGTACAGAGACTTGGAGGCACAAGAGAGAATGTTATATTTGAGGAACAGTGACAAGGACAAGTTTAGGTTAGGTGGAGAAGAATGGATAACCAAGGGCATTTTGTGCCAAGCTAGTGGTGTAATATCTGGGTGTAAGTATTGCGGGCCTGCTTATCGTCAGAGTGCTGGTGAAAGAGAGAAATAAGCTAGGCATAAACGGAAACAAATAATAGCAGTGTCTTCTGAGTTTATGTTCTAGGATATCCTTGTGGGAAAATCAGAAGGTAAGGTATGATACTGTTAGTCACTTTTAGAAGAGCCGAGTGACAATACAGAGAGGGAGCTCTCAGAGCTGATGAATGAAGAGTGAAGACACAGGAGAAGAGGGTTTTAGGAAGCTTAGCAGTGTCAGGTGCTTCATAGAGATTAAGGTGATTGAAAAGTGCCCCTTACATTAGGCACTTAAGGAGTGAGATGGTGTGGGCCTGAGCTAAGTCGGGTAACAGTGTCAGGGATAGGAAGGGAGCCATTTAAGTGATACTAAGGAGGTATTCCTGAAGGATTTGGTAACTGTTTGGATGTGAGGAGTGAGAGGGCAGGTAGGAGTGGCTGAAACTGGATGATCTAGTGGTTAGAAACTTTGCTAGTGGAGATGGGGATGGCCAGAAGAGGGGTAGGATGGAAGGGAAGAGAATGAGTTTAGTTTGGGATACCATAGTGAGGTGCTTGTGGGGCATGGGTTTACGCTCAGGATTCATTTTAGAAGGTTTTCATTCTTGAATTATAAAAAATGCTTTTCATAATGATGGGAGTAGAGTTCACCTGCGGAAGGAATGACAAGGTACATTGGGAACCTTTGAACAGTTGTGTGGATCTATTCAGGACAGTTCACTTGAATTGTTGAAAGGTTCTGCTTTTTTGCTTTTGTCTTCTCCTTTTCTACTTCATCAGTAAAGGAAAGGCTATTTTTTCTGTTGCGTGTATGCTGAGCAAATGAAGCAAACTGACAGTTCCACATGAGGGATGCAAACAAGGGTGCTCAATTTTCTTTTCGTACCAACACACTTGAATTCCTCAACAGTGGTGGCTCAGTACAGCAGTGATGATCCCCCATCCTTCTTCCTCAGAATCCCTGGTATTAGATTATGTTATGGGACATGGATATTTTCTGCACATGGATGGAGATTATTTTCCTATAAATTTATATAATTTATATAGTGTACTTGCAGAAAGTAAAGTCATTATAGTTTGTCATCTTTTAAAAATAAGTAATTATGGGATTGCTATTCAAAGAAAGAGTTTGTCTTGGGACTTAGTTTTTAAAAATTTTCTTGCATTCATATGTTGTTTTCTTCTGTTTTTAAAATATTTTCTAGTGCTAAAAGCAGTTGAAAATCTTGGTGTGAGCTATGTGAAAGGAACTGAGCCATACCAGAGTAAGTTGGAGAGTGAGATAAGAAGACTCAAGTTTTCCTTCAGAGTAAGTAAAAGTGGGAAAGAGATGTTCTTCAGTTTGTATATATTTATATAGTGAGTTTTGGTTGTAGAAAAGATCTGTTATTAGGCACAGGGCTTTTAAAAAGACTAATGTAGTATAGACTCTGCCCGAAGGGATATCTGCAGTCCACTAGGGGTGATTGGCTTATAGTGATTATAAAACAGCAGGGTTTCTCAACCTCAGGACTACTGACATTTGGGTCTGATAATTCCTTGGTGTAGGGAGTGTTCTCTGCATTGTAGGATGCTCAATAGCGTCTCTGGCTTCTGCCCAGTAGATATCTCCAGACATTGCCAGACGTACCCTGGGCACCACAGCATTGGGGTGCTGTTAGATATTTGCTCTAGGAACTCCAAGAGCACATATAATTACCCAGCTCACACTGTGGAGGTTTGGGAAGGCATCACGGTTCCAGGTAGTGCTGGAACTGAATCTGATAGATGTGATCAGATTTTTATTTTGGGAAGATAGCTGCCAACAGCAGATTGAGTGGGCCATGTCTGGTAGGAGGAAAACCAGTCAGCTTGAAAATGATGAGAATGAATTGAATGGGGAAAAGGGGACTGATATTAAGAGATACTCTGAAGGTTGGAGGAAAAGATTTTAGTGACTGATTGCAGGGAGAAGGGAGAGAAGAGTTAGGAATGACACCCAGGTTTCTGGTTAGGACAACTAGGTGGATGGTGATAGTAGTTTGAGAGATGATCTACAGGAGGAGAAGCAAATCTTAGAAAGATGTTGAGTTCTAGACATGAATTTGGGTGCTCATGGAAGGGCCTAGTGGATAGTTGGATATGCATACAGGTTGTACTCAGGAGATCTCTGGAGTGGAGGTATGGATTTAAGAAGAAAGTTGGTATCATCAGGAGGAGGAAAATATTTGAGTGAGAAGATGATGGCAGACAGGATGTGAAGAATACCAATGTTTAAAGTGAAGTAGAATTGGGAGAGTCTGGGAAGGAGATTGAGAAGGAATTGCCGGAGAGGTAGGAGATCAGCGGAGATAATAATGGCATGGTAGCCAAGGAAGGCTGGAGTTGACGTAATGATCATGATAGCAATACCATAGCAATTAACAGCATTCATATTATAACAAGCTTTCATATTATGCTTACTGTATCCCAGTTTAAGCACACTACATATATTAATCTGTGTAATTCAGTTAACAGTCTTATGAGACAGATACTATCGTCACCCCTATATTTAGATAAGGGAATGGAGTTATTGATGAGCTACGTAACTGGCCCAGGCTTATAAGAAAGATAGTAGATGGTAGAGCCAAGATTCAAATCTGGACATTTTGTCTCCCTCATGTTACCCTTAACTACTTAATTTCAGAAGGTTAGGCTCATAAAAGATGAATTGCATAGAATCCATTGGATTTATTAGCTTGGTTGGGCCTTGTAGATAGAGGCAGAAGCCAGTGATGGCAGTGTTTGGGGGAGAGAGGTGGGTATGGGATATGTACTGTTTTAAGATGGCTAGCTGAAAAGACAGGGAGAAGCAGGTCTGAATACAGAAAAATGTATAGGGAAAAGAGAAGTCATGCATACACAACAGGAGATACTTGAACATGCTTATAAGCTGAGGGAAGAAATCTGGAAGACAAAGAAGAGGGAATTTGAAGACACTTTGAGAGAGCATTTGATTAAGCAATATCATTAGGGGGTAAGAGCAGAAGGGTTGTATGGCTTAGGTTTAGGGATTAGTTTATGTAGGAGGAGGGAGAGATCTTTTGTCCACAGAGATGGAAGGGAAGGTCGTACAGTGTGGATGCAGAAGCCTGGAGCTGCAAAAGTTGGCCTGTGGCCTTTAATTTCTGTAAAGTAGGCGAAGTTATCTGTTGAGAGAGAAGGGTAGGTGGTGTGGTAGGGAGCTTGGGTCAACTAGTGAAGACTGAAACAGCTTTTCTAAGAGTGAGGAAAGATGATTATGAGTCAGATCCCTGTTTTATTGCTTATAAGTATTGTTACCCTGGAAAAATTATATGACATTCCTGTGCCTCAGTTTTCTCATTTTTAAAATAGGGATATAGTAGTGCTTACTATCTTTTACTAATCTCTTACTACTAAGAGATTGTTTTCAAAGGATTAAATGGGTTAATAAGATTAAAAATGCTTATAACAGTGCCTGGGACCTCGTAAGTGCTCAAGACCTGTTTGCTCTTACTGTGTTGAGCTTGCATAAGGATTCCTTAGTGCTTGTAAAAGTCAAGTTTATTTTAGAGATTGTCAATTTTTAATATTCCATATTCTCAATAATGGTGTATTTTTTTCCCAGAGGTTCTCAGTGTTTTGGGAATAGGACTGTAGAGTGTAGCTATAGATTTATTTAAAAATCTAAGTTTTGACAAATGGTTAAATGAAAGCAGTTGAGGGCTGATGCAAGAGGTGGTTGAAGAGGCGAGAGCCCTGGGTATGGGGTGTGTAAGAAAGGAAGTTAAGAGGGAAGTTGATAGGAAGAGAAGAGGAGTCCAAATCTGGGAGGTTTTGTTGATGTCAGTTTAGTTCTCAATCTCACTTGATTGCTACCTTACATAAAATGGTAATTATCTTGGAAAGCATATTTATGAAATTTGTTTTCGAAATTTTTACTTTACCATTGGCTTATGCTGACTCTGTGTTTCTTTATACCTCTTATCATTCTAATGCATTTATCTTATCCATGTGTCATTATTTTTAGGAAAGCTTAGAGAATGAATATGAACCACGAAGGAAAGATCATATTTCTCACTTTATTTTACGCCTTGCTTATTGCCAGTCGTGAGTACACATTTACGCTCTCACAGTCGAATCTGACATCTTGAGTTGTAAATTGGTACATGGGAAAATGACATGTATTGTACTGAACATTGAAAAACTCAGAATAACATCAGAAACTGGCAATTCATGATTTGAACACATTGCGGTGAATTATTTGAAGCCAGTTGTTTTCTAAAAAATACTGAAAAAAATTCTGTTGTGAAGTTTGCCTGTTGAAACACTTGTTAGCTTCATGGGACAGGTTCTTTCCCAAAACTTGGGATTTGAAATTGGAGGGGATTTCAATAAGAAGGACTTTTGCTTCTGTTTTCCCAGAAAAAAATAGTGGGACTATTTCTAAGAAATAGTAACTCAAACATGTACTTGGTACAGATTTTTTGAAATTGAGATGTATGGGTTAGTGGCCATTAGATTAAGGGTGGCCGTCTCCTTTGCTAGTTGGTTTGTTATAATATAGTGCCACCCAGAGGGAGAAGGAGTTAGTTGCCTTTTTTTTTTTTTTTCAACTTTGTGTTTTTTTTCCTGTATTAATTTTGGCTAAATAACACTCATTGTAAGTTTTTTTTCCTGTTTCTTTCTACTGAAAGGCTTATCCAGTGAGGATCTTGAAACTGTTTACTATCACCAGATTATAACTGAGAACTTATTGACTGTGTTTGGTCCTGGAGTTTTTCTTTTGTAAAAAAGCATGGACAGTTTATGTAGTTTATGCAGTAAATAAATTGCTGACAGTCTGTGTTATATTTTACATGCAGTAGTATAATTATTTTGTGACAAAAATAATGTCCTTTGTATATTTTATGAATTAATGTATTTGTATGTTGGCTTTTAAAAAATTGAGGCATACTTTCACAATTAAATTTTGTAAGCTTATAAAGCTATAAGCAAAGTTTAATTTCAGAGTTTCTCTGATCATAATCTATTCAGAGATAAAGTTACCTTTAAAAAATTTGGTGTTTTAAAAAAATAAAAAAAAATTGGTGTTTATTTGGTATTGATGAAACCCACCTTAGACTGAAGGAATATCCCATTTTCTGATGTAAATGACTATTTTGCAGTTAAATACAATGAACTCTTTTATATTATTTGATAATCAGCTAGGCTTAAGGTATTCTTTATTTAGTTCTTTTAATTTTATATTCATAATACCTGTCCCCATGATCAGCACATCCCTGGTAGATTGTGGTCTGTATCTATGCTGTTTATCATAATACAGCGCTTGTATGCTTTTAGCTTCTGTCTTTTGGCATCTTGCTTGTGTTTGAGTTTTAGTTCATAAATATTTCTTGGATTTAATAATCAGTGGACTTTTAAAATAATCACTGGGCTTTTCATTTATGATTACCATTTCTTGTGACCATTTCAGTGAGGATCTTAGACGCTGGTTCATTCAACAAGAAATGGATCTCCTTCGATTTCGATTCAGTATTTTACCCAAGGACAAAATTCAGAATTTCTTAAAGGATAGCCATTTGCACTTTGAGGCTGTAAGTATAGTTTTGTATGCATTTTCAAATTGTTTTCATCATTCATCCCTTCCTGTTAACCTTAGGTATGAGTATTAATGTGTGGAATTCTTTCTCTTTACATTTTCTTCTGAAGTACCTGCCTGAAAGCATATCTGTTGGTTTTGCACAACAATGACCCCTTCCCTCTCCATGACTAGAAGAAAGGGGACTCCTTAGTACTGAAGTGTCACGTTTAGTAACTTTGTTAAATATGTGACTTATGAAAGCACACAAAAAAATTAGTTTATAAAGGTTCTTTTTTTTTTTTTTTAAAGATTTTATTTATTTATTTGACAGAGAGAGAGCGAGAGATCACAAGTAGGCAGAGAGGCAGTGAAAGAGGGGAGGGGAGCAGGCTCCCAACCGAGCAGAGTGCCAGGGAGGGGGAAGCAGGCTCCCTTGCTGAGCAAAGAGCCAGATGAGGGCCTCGATCCCAGGACCCTGAGATCATGACCTGAGCCAAAGGCAGAGGCTTTAACCTACTGAGCCACCCAGGCGCCCCCAGAAAAGTTCATCTTTACCACAGTCTTCTAGGCCAAAAATTTAAAGCTAATAATATGTTAAAGAAAACAGAGTAGTGCTTGGGTGGCTCAGTCCATTAAGTATCTGACTCTTGATCTCAGCTCAGGTGTTGATCACAGGGTTGTGAGTTCAGTCCCCACATTAGGTTCTATGCTGGGTGCTGGGCATGGAGCCTACTTATAAATAAGTAAATGGATAGATGGATAGAAATGAATAGAGATGTGTCCTTGAGAGGATATTTTTAATTCTTTTTTTTTTTTTTTAAGATTATTTATTAAAGAGAAAGAGAGAAAACATGAACAGGGGGAGGGGCAGGGAGAGAGGGAGAAGCAGACTCCCCGCTGAGCAGGAAGCCCCAAGAGGGGCTCGATCCTAGGACTCTGGGATCATGACCAGAGCTGAAGGTAGACGCTTAATTAACTGAGCCATCCAGGCACCTCTAAATCTCTATTTTTTTATTTTAAAGTGTTTCAGTGTACTGCCAAGTATAATTTTTTTTAACCAAAAACCGTATTTTTTTTTAAAACTTTACAATTTAATTCTGTACAGAAGGGTGTAGTGTATACTTTTCATAACTGTATAGCTGATCATAACTAATCATATAACTGATCATAATTGTATAGCTCTATAAAGTATCACAGTGATGATTACCAAAGTTAAATGGAATATTGCTATCACCTGCGCACTTTGTGCCTCCTCTTAGTCAATACCTCCTGTCTCCCACCTAAAATTAGCCACTATCTAACTTCTTATATCTTAAAGTCTTCCTGTTTTTGAACTTTATATAAATAGTATCATACAGTATGTCTTTTTTTCCTCAGCTCTGTTGAGACATAATTGAGGTATAGCATTGTGTAAGTTTAAGGAGTCCAAGGTGATCATTTCATACACGTATATATTGTGAAGTGTTTACTACAATAAGACTAATTAACACATCCTTCACCTCACATAATTACCATTTTGTCGTAGTTATGGTGAGAACATTTAAAATTTATTCTCACGGCAACTTTTAATTGTATAATACAGTGTTGTTAACTATAGTCATTGTGGTATTATGCTACTGGAAGCTTGTACTTTTTGACCACTGTCTCATCACCCCCCTCCTCCCAGCTCCTGGCAGTTACCATTCTGTTCTCTGCTTCTGTGCATTTGGTTTTTTTAGATTCCACATGTAAGTGAGATCACAGGTATAATATTTTATAATACCTTTATTGAGATAGCATTCACATACCTTGAAATTCACCCTTTTAAAATGTACAACTTAGGGGAAGGGAAAAAAACAAAACGTACAATTTATTGGTTTGGTTTTTAGTATAATCACAGAATTGTACAACCATTCCCACGATCTGATTTTAGAACATTTCATTACCTTAGAAAAGAATCTGAGAACATTTCATTATCCTACACATTAGTAGTCCCTTTTCATTTCTCCCTCTCATCCCTTGGAAACCACTAATCTGCTTTCTTTCTCTGAATTTGCCTATTCTGTATATTTACATAAATGGAATTCTGTGTAACTTGTGGTCTTGTTACTGGTTTCTTTCACTTAGCATAATTTTTTTTTTTAAAAGATTTTATTTATTTGTTTGAGAGAGCATGAGAGTGAGGAGGGTCAGAGGGAAAAATAGACTCCCTGCTGAGCAGGGAGCCCGAAGTAGGACTTGATCCTGGGACTCTGGGATCATGAACTGAGCTGAAGGCAGTCACTCAACCAACTGAGCCAGGTGCCCCTTTTTTTATTTTTCACTTAGCATAATTTTTTTTAGAAATAAAGTATATATATACATATTTTTAATTTTTTTTGAAGATTTTTAAAATTTATTGGCTAGACAGAGATCACAAGTAGGCAGAGAGACAGGCAGAGAGAGAGGAGGAAGCAGGCTCCCTGGTGATCCCAGAGCTTGATCCCAGGACCCTGGGATCATAACCTGAGCCGAAGGCAGAGGCTTTAACCCACTGAGCCACCCAGGTGCCCCTATTTTCAGTATATATTTTTGTACAATTCTCAGTGCTTATCACAAAAAAATGTATTCTTAATCCCCTTATGTATTTCACCCATCTTCCCACCTACCTCCCCTCTGGCAACCACCAGTTTGTTCTCTATATGTGAATCTGTTTTTTGGTTTCCCTCTTTTTTGTTGTTCCTTTTCTTAAATCCCACATATGAATGAAATCGTATAGTATTTGTCTTTCTCTGATTGACTTATTTCACTTAGCATTATATCTTCTAGGTCCATCCATGTTGTTGCAAAGGAAGAGATTGCATTTTTTTTTATGGCTGAGTAATATTCCATTGTGTATATATACACCACATCTTTTTTATCCATTCATCTGTGGAAGAATACGTGGGTTGCTTTTGTATCTTGGCCATTGTGAATAATGCTTTACTTAGCACAATGTTTTATTTATTATTTTATTTTATTTTTTTTTTTTTAAAAGATTTTATTTATTTATTTGACAGACATAGATCACAACTAGGTAGAGTGGCAGGCAGAGAGAGAGGAGGGGAAGCAGGCTCCCTGCTGAGCAGAGAGCCTGGTAACACAATATTTTAAAGTTTCATCCACGTTGTAGCAAAAATCAGTACTTCTTTTTTATTGTCAAGTACTATTTCTCTGTTTAACAGGTTGATGGACTTTTGGATTGTTTCTACATTTTGGCTATTAGGAATAATGTTGTAAGGGTGCCTGGGTGGCTCAGTTGGTTGGACGACTGCCTTCAGCTCTGGTCATGATCCTGGAGTTCCAGGATCGAGTCCCGCATTAGGCTCCCAGCTCCATGGGGAGTCTTCTTCTCCCTCTGACCTTCTCCTCGCTCATGCTCTCTCTCACTGTCTCTCTCTCTCAAATAAATAAATAAAATCTTTAAAAAGAAAAAAAAGGAATAATGTTGTAGTGAATATTTATGTACAGGTTTTTGTGTGGATATCTTTTTACTTTAGATATGTATTTGGAAATGGAATTACTAGGTCATCGGGTAATTCTGTGTTTAAACTTTTGAGGAACTGCCAGACTTTTTCAAAGTGGATGCACGGTTTTATTTTATTTTTTTCAGGCAAAATATTTGGTTTAATATTTGATGCATCTGAACATTTTTATTGGCATTTCAGGCTTTTCTTCCTCTATCTTCTTTCTAGGTAATTTTTTTTTTTATTGTGTTGTTAGTCACCATAAAATACATCATTACTTTATGATGCAGTGTTCCAAGATTCATTGTTTATGTACAACACCCACTGCTCCATGCAATACATGCCCTCCTTAATACCCACCACCAGGCTCACCCATCCCTCCTCCTCCACCCCTCACCGCTGAAACCCTCAGTTTGTTTCTCAAGAGTCCACAGTCTCTCTCATGGTTTGTCTCCCCCTCCAATTTATCCCAATTCACTTTTCCTTTCCTTCTTCTAATATCCTCCATGTTATTCCTTATGTTCCGCAAGTAAGTGAAACCATATGATAATTGACTTTCTCTGCTTGACTTATTTTACTCAGCATAATATCCTCCAGTCCCAACCATGTTCATAGAAAAGTTGGGTATTCATCATTTCTGATGGCTGTGTAATATTCCATTGTATATATGGACCATAACTTCTTATTCATTTGTCTGTCAAAGGGCATTTCAGCTCTTTCCACAGTTTAGCTATTGTGGACATTGTTGCTATGAACATTGGGGTACATATGGCCCTTCTTTTCACTACATCTGTATCTTTGGGGTAAATACCCACTAGGGCTGCACCATTTTATATCTTACTGGTATATGATGGTTTTCCTTTCTCCATATTCTCACCCACAATTGCTGTTATTTATTTTTGAATGTAGCCATCCTAATGGATGTGAAGTATTTTATTCTTTAATGTCACTGTAAGTGGAGTTATTTCTTTATTTTTGGAATGTTTATCCTAATGTATAAAAGTTCAATTGATTTTTGTATATTGATCTTATATCCTGCAACCTAATGGAACTCTTAATACTAAGAGGTTTTAGTGGATTCTTAGGAGATTATGTCTCACAAATAGAGACAAATCTTATTCATTACTTTCCAATATGGATGCCTTTTATTTCTTTATTTTTGACTAATTTCCCTTCTAGAATCTCTAGTACAATGTTGAATAGAAGTGGCAGTAGTGGATATCTTTGTCTTGTTCCTGATTTTAGGGGGAAAGCATTCAGTCTTTCACTGTGATCTGTGATATTAGGTATATGTTTTTTACAGATGTCTTTTCTTCAGATTGAGCAAATTTCCTTCAAATTTTATTTGAGCATTCTCATCATGAAAGGGTTTGGATTTTGTCGTGTGCTTTTTTTTGCACTTGTTGAGGTGATTGTATGATTTTATTAGTATGGTGAGTTACATTAATTGATTTTTGATCCTGACCTTGATGGATAGTTCTGGGATAAATCCCTTTTGGTTATACTGTATGATTGATTGATTTGAGAGAGAGTGAGCACACATGCACCAAGGGGGGAGGGGAGGGAGAGACAGAATCTCCAGCAGACTCCACACTGCGCCACCCAGGTACCCCTGTATGATCCTTTTTATATGTTGCTGAATTTGATTTGCTAGTATTTTTTGGAGGATATTTGTATTTATTGGTAAGAGATGTTAGTCTGTAGTTTTCTTGTGATGTCATTGTCTAGATTTGGTATCAGGTAATCTTGGTCTTAGAAGAGGTTGGGAAGTGTGAAGTGTGTCCTGCTCTTCTGGGTGATGTTTTTTTTTTTTTTTTGGATGAGATTGTGAAGGATTAGTGTTAATTTTTCTTTAAACAGTTGGTAGAATTTAACCGGGGAATCTGTCTGAGCTTAGGCATCTCTTTGTGGGGTGTTTTGTTTTTTTTATTTAATTAAATTAATTAATGTACTTATTATTTATTATTATTTTTTATTTTTCTAATAAACATGTAATGTATTATTAGCCCCAGGGGTATAGGTCTGTGAATCGCCAGGTTTACACACTTCATAGCACTCACCATAGCCCATACCCTCCTCAGTGTCCCTGACCCCACCATCCTCTTCCTCCCCCTGGCAACCCTCAGTTTGTTTTGTGAGATTGAGTTTCTTATGGTTTGTCTCCCTCCTGATCCCATCTTGTTTCATTTATTCTTTTCCTGCCCCCCAAACCCCCCACGTTGCAGCTCCACTTCCTCATATCAGGGAGATCATATGATAGTTGTCTTTCTCCGATTGACTTATTTCGCTAAGCATGATACGCTCTAGTTCCATCCACGTTGTCACAAATGGCAAGATTTCATTTCTTTTGATGGCTGCATAGTATTCCATTGTGTGTGTGTGTGTGTGTGTGTGTGTGTGTGTGTGTGTGTGTGTATATGTGTATATATATATATACCACATTTTCTTTATCCATTCATCTGTTAATGGACATCTAGGTTCTTTCCATAGTTTGGCTATTGTGGACATTGCTGCTATAAACATTCAGGTGCATGTGCCCCTTTGCATCACTATGTTTGTATCTTTTTTTTTTTTTTTTTAAGATTTTATTTATTTGACAGAGAACACAAGTAGGCAGAGAGGCAGGCAGAGAGAGAGAGAGAGAAGTAGGCTCTGCACTGAGCAGAGAGCCTGATGCGGGGCTCGATCCCAGGACCCTGGGATCATGACCTGGGCTGAAGGCAGAGGCTTTAACCTGCTGAGCCACCCAGGCGCCCCCTATGTTTGTATCTTTAGGGTAAATACCCAGTAGTGCAATTGCTGGGTCGTAGGGTAGCTCTATTTTCAACTTTTTGAGGAATCTCCATGCTGCTTTCCAGAGTGGTTGCACTAGCTTGCATTCTGCGGGGTGTTTTAAAGTTACCGATTTACTCTTATTATAGATCTTTCCAAATTTTCTATTTCTTCCTGAGTCAGTTTTGGTAGTTTGTGTTTTATAGGAATTTCTCCATTCATCTGAATTATCTAATTGGTGTATACATTCATTCATAGTATTTCCTTAAAATCCTTTTTTAAAAAAAAGATTTTATTTTTTTATTTGACAGACAGAGATCACAAGTAGGCAGAGAAGCAGGCAGAGAGAGAAGGAGAAGCAGGCTCCCTGCCGAGCAGAGAGCCCGATGGTGGGGCTCGATCCCAGGACCCTGAGATCATGACCTGAGCCGAAGGCAGAGGCTTTAACCTACTGAGCCACCCAGGCGCCCCTCAATATTTTTCTTAAGTGTCTAATGATCTTTGGCTTTCTGTTTATGTTTAATATAGAGATACTAAAAAGTGGACTGGAAGATTGGGGTTTATATTTTGTACATGGAAGTGTATGAGATACTTATTTACTATTGGGTGTTATTCACTTATTTTCTAAAAAATAATTGGTTGATGATCCCTGCCAAAGTTAATATGTCAAAGGAAGCCTCCAATCTCTTTCCACAGTGATTTATGTCTTAATAGCAACATTCTTGTATCAGAGAGCCAGGAGCCCACTGTTTACTATGGTGATTTATTTCTCTCTCTCTTTTTCTTCATTCTTCATTTTTTGTGTTTGGTGCATCTAATTCATGATAATGAATTATGAATAATGAGATAATACCAGCTCTCTTTTCAGTATCTTTATGGATTTAAATTGTGGTGTCCTGTTCTCGTTTCGATCAGTTAGCACATTTTCATCCTCTTTCCAAAAACACGTTGAACTCCCTCTTCCACTATTTTGTTTGTCGTTGGTGGTTTATATTCTTTTTATATCATTATTGTCATTTTCATTTTGTTGTGGAGGTAATGGAAATAAATATTTATATTCAGTTTGCCATATTTAGTGAGAGTTCTCAATGATCTCAGTAATTATAGTTTTAAATTAGGGGAACAACAACAATAAAGTTTTTTTTTTTCTTTTTTTTTTTTTAAGATTTTATCTGTTTCACAGATAGCACAAGCAGGGGGTAAGGGAGGGAGAAGCAGACTCCCTGCCTAGCAGAGAGCCCGATGTGGGGCTTGATCCCAGGACCCTGGGATCATGACCTGAGCCGAAGGCAGACGCTTAACCAACAGAGCCACCCAGGCACCCCATCAATAATGTTTTTGAATGTGATTTGTTAATAGTGGTTAATAGTCCAGACTCTGGTGTTGTATTTGTGGAGTTTGAATTCCCTGTCTGATGCATATTACTGTTGGAACTTCCCCCTTCTGATCCTACATGTCTTGCTTGGTATGTCAAGAAAATACGATCATGACTACTCTTCACCCAGCCCATTTCTCACAGCTGTGTTTTTGACAAGCAGCCTTGAGGGATGAAGTAATAACCTTCCTGATATATAGAGGAGACTTGCTTACTGCTTGCTGTAAAAGTGATTGTTTCTCAGTGTTCCTTGCTGTAGTGCAAACCCATTCTACTTGACCATTCATCTGGAATATGTCATGTTGTCCCCCAAAGAACTTGACTGTAAGGATGACACAATGTTTTGGGTCTCTTGCTGCTTCTTGTGATAGAGGAGTAATAAAATTTCTTTGTCTCTAATGTAGGAGTCTTTGTCTTGTGTCAGCATCCATTAAACAGTAATAGGCTAACTTTTGACTTAATAGGTAACCTAAAATTCAGTCCCCTACTTGACAGCTTTGTGATTTTGAGTAGATTTCCTAATCTGTACTCGTTTCCTCATTTTTAAAATAAGGATAATCCTGGAGTGCTTGGGTGGCTCATTCGATTGAATGTGTGACTTTTGATATCAGCGTTATGAGATTGAGCCCTTCGTTGGGCTCTGTGTTCAGCATGGAGTATGCTTGAGATTTTTTAACCCCTCCCTCTCCATTCCCTTTGCTCCTTCCCCTGTTCCTGTTCTCTCTCTCTCTCCCCTTAAAAAAAAAAAAAAATCTTAAAAAAAAAATCAGGATACTCTTAATCCTCACCACAGATTCCTGAGTTTTAAATTAGAGTAGGGGTGCCTGGATGGTTCAGTCAGTTAAGTGGCTGCCTTCTGGTCATGATCTCAAGGTCCTGGGATTGAGCCCTGTTGTAGGCTCCCTGCTCAGCGGAAAGTCTGCTTATGCCTCTGCTCCTGCCCCCCTACTCATGCTCTCTCTCTCTCTAAATAAATGAAATCTTAAAAAAAAGAGTATATAGAGTTCTTAGTATTGTGCCTGGCACGTGTATTAACTAGTAATATTGTGGTAGATGTAGAGGCAGCAAATGTCTGTATTTGCAGAAGTGTGGGGTTAATTAGATTTGATATGTTTTTGCTGCAATTAAAAAAATCTGTTTTGGAGTTCTGAACCTTATAAAAATCCTAGAAGAGAACACAGGCACTAAGTTTTTTTACATAGGTCGTAGGAACTTTTTTTTCTAGATATGCCTCCTGAGACAAGACAAACAAAAACAAAAATAAATTCCACATCAAAATAAAAAGCTCCTGTACAGTGAAGGAAACAGTCAACAAAACTAAGAGGCAATCTGTGGAATGGAAGAAGATAATTGCAAATGACATATCTGATAAAAGGTTAGTATCCAAAGTATATAAAGAACTTACAAAACTGAACAGCACTGGGGCACCTGGGTGGCTCAGTAGGTTAAGCCTCTGCCTTCGCCTCAGGCCATGATCTCAGGGTCCTGGGATCAAGCCCTGCTGAGCTTCCTCCTGCTGCCTCTCTGCCTTCTTGTGATCTCTCTCTCTCTCTGAAATAAAATCTTTAAAAACAGAACAAAACAAAACTGAACAGCACCCCCCTGATAATCTAATTAAAAATGGGCAGAAGAATGAACAGACATTTCTCTTAAAAAAAAAAACGTACAGATGGCCAACAGACACATGAAAAAATGTTCTTCATCACTTACCATCAGGGGAATGCAGGTCAAAACTACAATGAGATGTCACCTCATACCTGTCAGAATGGCTAAAATCAAAAACACGAGAAACAGCAAGTGTTGGTGAGGCTGTGGCTGTGGACAAAGGGGAGCCTTTTTGCACTGTTGGTGGGAATGCAAACTTGCGCAGCCACTCAGGAAAACAGTATGGAGGTACCTCAAAAAGTTAATAGAACAAGCCTATGTGATCCAGCAGTCACACTACAAGGTATTAACCCAAAGAATACAAAAACACTAATTCAAAAGGATAAGTGTACTCCTTTGTTTGTTGCAACATTATTTACAATAGCCAAACTATGGAAGCAATCCAAGTGTCCATCAATAGATGAATGAGTAAAGAAGATGTGGTATATATATGCAATGGAATATTGTTTAGCCAACAAGGAGAATGGAACCTTGACATTTGTAATGACTTGGATGGAACTAGAGAGTATTACGCTAAGTGAAATAAGTCAGAGAAAGAAATCAAATACCATATGATTTCACTCGTGTGTAATTTAAGGAACACAGCATGAGTAAAGGGAAAGAAAAAAGAGAGGCTTAACCATAGAGAACAAACTGATGGTTACCAGAGGGGAGGTGGGTGGGTGGGGGGTAGATTGAATAGGTGATGGGGATTAGGAATGCACTTGAGGTTATGAGCACCAGGGGATGTATGGAAGTGTTGCATCACTATGTTATACCCCTGAAATTAATATAACACTATTTGTTAGCTAACTGGGATTAGAAACGAACTTAAAATCTATTTTGGGTCTTATTATTATAGGAGAGTGGAATTTATGGCACATACAGACATACTTTTAACAAGTGTCTTGGCAGTCATGATTGGCTATTAATACTATTCTGATTACATCCAGTCTGCTATAATTACTGTATTTATATTCTGTTTCATTCTGCAGGTCATTTTAGGTGCATTGTTTTGTTTTGTTTGTTTTAAGATTTTATTTATTTATTTGACAGAGACAGATCACAAGTAGGCCGAGAGGCAGGCAGAGAGAGAGGAAGGGAAGCAGGCTTCCTGCTGAGAGAGAGCCGGATGCGGGGCTTGATCCCAGGACCCTGAGATCATGACCTGAGGCAAAGGCAGAGGCTTAACCCACTGAGCCACCCAGGTGCCCCTTGACGTGCATTATAATAAACATGTATTAAAGTAAGATGTAGAAATACGGATAAGATTGGAAAATTGAATGTAGGGAAGATTAATGCCTGCATTTGCATGTCACTGGGGATCCTATGCAGTTTCTAAAAGGAATAGTAACTTTTGGCTTCTTGTGTGACTTTGTTTTTTTAGTTCAGTGATTCATAGTTGGGGGATAGGATGCGAGTAGTCCTCCTAGGGGGTTGATCAGAACTTTGGTTGGAGGTGTACAGAGTATAAAAAATTTTTTTGTTTTTGAAATAAACAGTGTGGAATATAAAACTGGATCAAGTATTTGTAGCTGATCTGAGTCATGGAGGAAAGAAAAGAGAGAGTTTTGCAGGGGCTTGGCAGAAAACCCATTTCTGTGATAGATTGTACCACTTTACTGGCAGAAACCTTTTGCCTTTTTCTGGTATACTCATGGCAACTGATACTAGTAAACGAGGCACTTGAATTCAGGTGTTTTTGATTAGCTTGACTATAGCTCCCTGTGGCTCTTCCTTCCCATTTCCCAACTTTTACCATTTAATTAATGGGAATATGTATATTTTTCTTCTTCACTTTGATTGGAATATTTGGTTTGCATTTGAAACTGTTGTGCTCAAACAGATGTCAGTGATGCTTTTAGACTCGGGAAAGCAAGAGCTAGGGTAAAGTTATTACTATTTATAGTAAAAGCTTGTCTCTGATGAGTAATAGACCCTTCCGCATAAGTTGAGGCAGAGGGAAATAGTGGGGAGTAGAGACACAAGGCCATCTTGGCTTACATGTTACAGAAGCTGGGTTGCTGGCATACATCTTAGAGTCTACCTGGACTCTATATTTGTATACATTTATCTTTCAGATTCATTAAAGATGCAATGACTTTTTTTACTATTTACAGCTGAGACAAGACCTGCAGATGTCAGAATGGACATTATTTTTAAGTAATCTGCACACCTAGTGTGGGACTTGAACTTACAACCCTGAAATCAAGTCACAGGCTCTACCAACTGAGCCACCCAGGCACCCAGATGCATTGACTTTTATGTCAATCTCTTTCTGTAAAATAAATGTATTTTTATGTTAGAAGGAGATGCAGTGTTACAACTAAATTGCATTGTGTTTACTTGATGGAGAAATATGTACAGAAAAATAATTTCTTTGCAAGGTTTTTTTTTCTTAAATTTTTTTGTTGTTTGCCATAGTTGATGTAGTTTTATTGAATAGAATTTTGAAGGAGGTGAATGAGGCCAGTTATCAGACTGGGATTCTTCCATTGTGTTTCTTGTTCTGGCCGTGTTTTGAAAATTTGGCTTTTGTAGTCTGTGTTTGGGTTTTTAGTGGAGAGGAGCTCCTGAATCTTTAAGATATATAACATAAAACTTTAATGTGAATTATTCAGAAAGGAAAAACTTATTTTTCATTCTTGGCTTTATGTGTAAATAATTTGTATTTTAAATCTGAAATTTCTAGGAAGGATTAGAAATGCTGTCTTTGGTGGGTATTTTGGATCTCATTGCTGAATTGATTGACTTAACCTTGTGTCACATTAAAGGTGAATGAGTAAGGTCAAATATACTATTAACGATTTTTCAGTTTACCAGTTAGGCAAAGGTCAGGCTTTGACATGTGTCATCCTCGCAGACAAAGGTTCTCTGTGCTCTTGCAGTTCACAGTCTGATAGCTGTTTATAATTTACCTTGATGTTTTTAAAAATCTTCTTAGGACAGTCAAAAAATATTTTTTACCTGATTTGAAATACCAGTGGATTTAATGGCAGGATGCTTTTCATCCAAATAGCCCAGAGTGGCAGGGACAGTGAAGGTAAGTATCTTAAAAGATATCCAGTGTATTCTGTGTATCATAAATGCGAAATCCACTGCATATTAAATAGAAATAGTGTTGTTCAGTTGTCAAATATGTTCAGGAAGGGAGGGCTTTTTTTTTTTTTTTAAAGATTTTATTTATTTATTTGACAGAGAGAAATTATAAGTACACTCAGAGGCAGGCAGAGAGAGAGAGAGAGAAGGAAGCAGGCTCCCTGCTGAGCAGAGAGCCCGATGCGGGGCTCGATCCCAGGACCCCGAGATCATGACCTGAGCCGAAGGCAGCGGCTTAACCCACTGAGCCACCCAGGTGCCCCGGAAGGGAGGGTTTTTGAGTGAAGGCATTGTGGTTGGTAACCTTATTACCTGGCTCACTGAAAATAAGTACTTGTAAAACTTCAGATTGCTTATTTTTACCTATTTTAAAATAATTTTCCTTATCCTGAATCTGATATTTAAAATTTGTTTCTTATCCCTTGAAGTTTGAAATCTTATTCTTCTATCTTAGAAATAATTTCATGTTATTTTTGGCTTACTCCTTTTTGGTGATCATGAGTTAATGTTTAATTTGTCATTTGTTATTGGAAATGTCAATTATGTGAATTTATTAGGAACTTCTGGGTACTTTTCTCTAGTTAACATTGGAACATTGATTTTGCATTGATTTAATAGTTTTATATGTTGAAGTTTAAAATGGTTTTGGGGGTTCACTTGTACATTATTATTTCTTAGTTATTTGCAAGTTGGCCTTGAGGTAGTCATGGTTTTCTGATCATTTTGGCCTTTATTATATTGTTTTCATAGCTGGTTGATCTAGTTTGGGTTGTTGTAGCTCTTTTGGACTGTGCATTCATTATTGTGGTCAACTCTATTACATAAATAGGAAAATGCCATTCATTTGATATATATGACTCATTTTGTAGCTGTCCTCTGGGATATTATTGTAAATTATTATAAGCCTATTAATAAGTTGCAAAGCAGTTTTAATGTGCTTGCAAAATCTAGAAATGCGTACCTTCAATTTTCCCTTTAAAAAAAAATTTTTTTTTAAAGATTTTATTTATTTATTTGACAGACAGAGATCACAAGTAGGCAGAGAAGCAGGCAGACCTAGAGAGGAGGAAACGGGCTTCCTGCTGAGCAGAGAGCCTGATGTGGGGCTCGATCCCAGGACCCTGGGATCATGACCTGAGCCGAAGGCAGAGGCTTAAACCCACTGAGCCACCCAGGCGCCCCTCAATTTTCCCTTTGATGCAGCATAAATTTCAGCCAATGAGGAGTCTAATGTTACAGCTGAGACAGGACCTGCGGATGTCAGAATGGATATCTAGTGGAACACACTGGGGAACATGTGTTTGATGAGCATGGAAGCTTTTCTTGGGCATCTGACAAGCCATTGACTATGAAAGGAGTGGAAAGGGGCTTGGAGAAGAGTGAAGTGGGATGGTAAGCTCATACCATTAACTCTTGTTGGAATTTCGACTTAAAGGAACTGAAGGAGAAAGGATTAATGATGATCAGACGAAGGTTCAAGTTTATTTTCAGAGTGGCGAAGTAAACCCTTTTATTTATTTGTTTATTTTTTATGATTTATTTATTTGAGAGAAAGAGCACAGGGGGAGGGGCAAAGGGAAAGAATCTCCAAGCAGACTCCCCACTGAGTGTGGAGCCCAATGTAGGGCTCAGTCTCACGACCTGTCAGATCATGACCTAAGCCAAAACCAAGAGTCAGGTGCTCAACTGACTGAGCCACGCAGGCACCCTGTAGATAATTTTATATTCCGAGAATTTGAAGTGGGCAGTTTTGAGTTGAATTGCCTGATGGATTCAAGCGTGGTGCTGAATGTTGAGTAAACAAGTCAATTTCCAGAGAAAATAGTAGTCAGTTCAAAGGATTTACCTCTATTTATCTTATATAAACAAAGTAATCTTTAAGATGAGTACAGTAACATGGAATACTTACTTTTTCTCAGGGTTAAATATTAGGTAATAAGTATATATATATGTATATATATATATATACACACACACACATATATATATGTTGTATATGAAATGAGCTTTTGCTTTTGAACTGAATTTGAGGGATTACGCTGGTTAGCAGAGTTCAATTTGTTCTCTATTCTTTATAGGAAAATTTATGATTTACACAGAGCTCTTTATGTGTTTCTGTTACAATGCATACTTTTAACTTCTTTTCAAATGATGTAAGTGAAAGCATTAATAGGGCTTTTTTTTCTGTAAGCACACTCCATAAACAATACACTTATCTTCATGTTGTTTTTGACATCAAATAATTATGGAAGCTAACTTTATATTGTTTCATATATATTTTTGTGCAGCTCTAGTATTATATTTGGAGAGTGAGGAAAGGTTCATTGAATTCTTTTACTTAATTGAGGACTCACCATTTATGCATATAATTGTAAAAATATGCCATAGCAGATGGTCTTTCGTGGCAATATTTTAGAAGTTCACAGAATTTGGATTTTCCTTATCAAGCTACAAAATTAGATTTTGCTCATTATAGTTTAAACTTAGAGATGCTATGACTAAATGTGAAACTTCAAGCTGAATTACCCTTGAAGGCTAAAATTAACATATGCAAAAATTTTCAAATAACTTACGAGAGTCATTTTTGTTTTTTAAAGTTTTCGTATAGCTTTTGAATATAGAAGTCTTTGTATTCTTATTGATGATGACTTCATGTCTCTGACTTTGCCCTTGAAAAAGTATGACTGTAACTTAGCTGAAGTTTCTCACCTAATAATATTATATATATGTTACTATTTAGATCCTAAAAGAATGAAATTAATTTACTAAATATATCTTTAGTATTCTGATATTCTTTTCGTTAAACATTACATTGTGAAGTGTTAGTGATGTTTTCTGAAGGTCTTCCAAAAAAAGAGCATATACTGACCTTTCAAATGTGTACTTTATTTTTTCAACCTATAACAGTCCTTTTTCTTGTCTCCTGCTGCCCCCTCCTCCCTGAACATTAAATCCTTTTTAATTGAACTAGTCCTGTCATGGGCTAATTCAGAGCCTAGATCAGAGTGCCTTATCCTAGGTCTTTGGGATGAGAATAAGAACCAGGGATGTGGAAGCCTGATGGAGTTGCAGGAAAAAAACATTATGTGTTCTAGTCATTGAGTGGCTAAGGTTGAGTTACAAAGGCAGGAGGAAATAGTTGCAGTTAGCCCAGGCCCCATCAGTATAACCATCCTGCCACTCCCTACCCCTCAGAAGACAGAGATGAAGTAGTTACGCTCTCTTTATGCTCTTTACTCCCTAGTTCCACTGATTGCTAACCTCCTTGGCTTTCAGATTCTTGGTGCCATACTCCAGCTATTGATACCCGCCAGCTGTCTGGCTTTTTCTCTTGTTCAGCTCTGCTTGAAGTGTGCTCTCCCAGTTTCAGTGTCGCCTGACGCTTTTGGGCAAGAGAATCCTTCTGTTGTCCATATTGGAGCCTAGTAGGCAAATAATTTCCAGTATTTTTTTTAGTTGATACAGAGACTGTCACCTTTGTATGAATGTTGTTCCCCGAGGAAGTAATACTTGTTGATACCTAAACGAGCAGTGGGCTTCTTAAGCTTTGGGTGTCCACAGTGATCTGAGGAGACAGAGGAGAGAAGTTTGTCACTAAATAGCTAACTTTTGTTATGTGTTTACTGAATGCCAGGCACTAAGCTAAATGCTTTAAATGGATTATATAAATTAATCCAGACAGCAGCTCTGAAAGACCCCTGCCCTGAAAAGTCCCCTCCCCTGGAAGATAGATAGGATAACTAACCGCTTGTTTGCTTTTCTGTGAACCGCTGGCTTTTAGGCGTAGATTGGGTTATTAATTGCGTGATTAATTGCTCTTTTGCCCTTCTGTAACTGTTTGGCTTATAGAAATAATAGAAGACGCCATGATGGCATTCCTACCTTCCCCCTTCTTGTTCCCCCTCCCTGCCTCTCTCCTCCCGCGCACGGGCCCTCAGAACCAATCAGCTTGTTCCCCCTTCCCGCCTCTCTCTTCCGCGCGAGCGGGTCCCCAAAGCCAATCAGCAAACTCCACATATGCCTTTTTCAAAAGTTCTAACTGTCAACCAATCAGTTGCGTCCCACCCAAAACTTGTTTGCACCTGTCTATAAAAATCCTGCACCACCCCAGCCAGGGGTGCTCAGCTAGCAGGAGCTGCTGACCACCCGCAGGCGCCTGCGTAACAATAAAGAACCTCTTGCTGATTGCATCCAGTGGCAGTGTTGGATTCTTGGGTAAGGGGATCCGCGGGTCTTTCAGCTCCAAGAGGAAAGGTTAGAGAGGTGAAGTAACCTCTCCAGAGTTAAATGATGGAACTGGAACTAAAAAATCCAATCTGTAGATTTTTGAAATGTGTTTATTGCAAAGCATGTTACTAAATATATGAGCACATTTCCTCCCAGCTAGTCCTTAACTACACTGAAATGATGTGGAATAGATGCTGACATTTAAGGTGACAGTGCCCATCAAAAGGGATATGCAAACACAGGTGTGAGATTAGAGATTTACATTAATGTAGGAAATTAAAGCATTAACTGTAATTTTACGAGGATGTTTTATTTTAGCTGACAGTTCCTGGCAGAAATGGAAACACAATATATTAAATATGCCATAGCTAGTTTTCCCAATATAATATGTGTGCTACCTCTAAGGAAAACACTATATTTATACAGCTCCATTGTTGAAGGGCTATTATCTCAACCATGGCTTTTCTATACCCTATGTTGATTTTCTCTGGTACTTTTTTTTTTTTTTAATATCTTTTTAGTCACATTGTATGTTTTAGTTCATGTTCAACAATAGACTCATGTGATACTCAAATGTCAGTGGAAACTAAAATTCCAAAGTAGACTTTATGCTTGAGATAGGAATAATATCTAATAATAATAATAGTATTATAAAAAGGAAATTACAGCCTTGATTTGGTTTTGTTTTTGGCTTAGGAGAAAGGAGGAGCACCTTCTTTGGAGAGAGGTCCACTGGTTGTTTCAGACTGGGCCTTTTAGGATAACTCCTTGGTTCATTTAGGGGTTCTGGACTTCAGGGACTACTTCCTGTACTTTGGACATCTTTGTGGTGTATTGCTGATGGTTTTAACAATGACTGGTGTGTTTTACAAGCATTTAATAGACAGGAAATGGGGATGCTGGAGTGTCTGCAATGCACTGGATAGTTCTGTACAACAATGAATTTTTCCATGTCCTTTTGATTTTTCTTTTTCCTTTTAAAAATTTATGTGGGGTTAAAAAAAAATCACAAGCCTGTTTTAATGACCTGAATCTAGACCCAAACACTGTTTTATAAATATACATAAAATGTTTTTTCCCCCATGGTTTTTGTGTACCCTGATAGTTCCTGGAATGAAACTACTGTGTGAATTGATGGATAATTATACTTTATTTTGTTCTGTATGTTTCTGTAACTTCACCTTTTTGGAAAAGATGGGGCATTTGAGGCACCAACACACACACACTATACCAGTCTACATTGGTGGATATTGCATTCACAAAAGTTTCTAGGAGTGGGTACAGTATTTAACCACTTGATTATGACATTTTTAAAAAAAGGTTTATTTGAGAGAGTGCGTCCATGTGAATGGGGGCAGGAGCACTGAGAGAGGAAGAGAGAATCTCCAGCAGACTGTGCACTAAGCACAGAAGTGGATGCAGGGCTCAGTCTCATGACCCTGAGATCATGACCTGAACCGAAACCAAGAGTTAGACGCTTAACTGACTGAGCCACCTAGGTGCCCCTTGATTATGACATTTAATACACTATATGTGATTCTTTATGTTTGTTAGTATTATTTTGTTTTAGATTGCTTTTCTGTTTCTTTTATATTTTAGTTATGGAATTACCCCTCCCCCCTTTTTAAAAAAAGATTTTATTTATTTATTTATTTGTGTGTGAGAGAGAGAGGGAAAGAGAGAGCACGTGCAAACAGGAAGCGTGGCAGGCAGAGGCGGAGAGAGAAGCAGGCTCCCTGTGGAGCAAGGAGCCCAATGCGGGACTCGATCCCAGAACCCTGGGATTATGGCCTGAGCTGAAGGCAGCGGCTTAATTGACTGAGCCACCCAGGTGTCCCGAATTACCCCTTTTTAAAAAACAGACTGTTTACTAACTCTTTACTAACACTAAAGTAACTGTCATCCCAGACTTACTATTTCCATTACTAAGGTTATATCTGGATGTCTTCCTATTATTTGTAAAAAATAATCTTCTTAAACCCTCTGTATTGTGTAGTTCCAGTATGCACAACAACTGTGAGTATAACACATGGAGACAGTCAAAAGTGGCATGAAAATAATACTTCTTTTTAGTCTGCTTTATAAACAGAGTTCAAAACTCTTCATTATTGTGGATGCAGAGTTTCCTAGTATCCTAGTGTAAGAGGGCAAGCAAACTTCTCAGATTGGGAGAGTTAAGACTGGCTGGCTGCTCATAGATCATTTGGTGGGCCTGGGGTAGGACATTCAGTTCTTTCTATTTCCTTTGGAGATATCATCATAGAACATATAGTGAAGGTGCTTTTTTTCCTGAGATTGTGCTGTTCATCTAGTGAGGTTTCTGGTCTTTGGATCACTTATGTATAGAAATAATTCCTAGAAATTATGTATTTATGGTGACTTAAGATAGTAAGACTTGAGGAATATTAATCATAAGAATTCTAATTTTTAAATTTATTTATTTATATTTTAATACATGGGGATGATGATGTATATAAACAATAGAGGAATTCCAAGCACCAAACTGTTGAGAGAACTTTGCCTTTGGACCTAGGGACCTATAAAATTTATTGCCTTGTCGGCTTACAGGTTCTGAAGATAAACCTAAGGGATAGAATGGGTGGATTAAGGTGATCTCTTTCTTTTGCATCTTTGTGGGGGCTTACCAACTGTTGGAACTCTGTTCTGAGGACTGGTTGGTAATAGAGGGCCTTGGAACCTGCCTTTTTTCCCCCACTAGAAACAGCAGCCTGCTCTTCCTTCATGTGGTATGGTACTCTTTCTTCTTTCCAGCTTGAACACTCATAGTTTTGTCATTCTATTTTTCCTAACCCCTACTCCTGTGAGATCTTCTAGATATCACATACTCTGTTCATTTGGCATTATTTTAATGGCTTTATGAATTTCAAGGAAGTACATTCACATAATCCCCCACATTAATCTGGTTTTGGTTATACATTTTTAATGAGAAGGAAGCTTGTAGTTAGATTATGGGGAAGGGGCACTGGGTGCCTCAGTTGATTAAGTGTCTGCTTTCCACTCAGGTCATGATCCCAGGGTCTGGGGATCGAACCCTGCATCGGGCTCTCTTCTCAGCGTGGAACCTGTTTCCCCCTCTCTCTCCACTTGCTGTTCCCTCTGCTTGTGCTCTCTCACTCTCTGTATCAAATAAATGAGTAAAATCTTAAAAAAAAAAATTATGGGGAAGAGAGGGAGGGAAGGTTAGTGAGATAGGATAAGGGCAAGAGGTAATTGCTGACTTTTTGAGGAGGGGACTGACATGTTTTAATTTAGTATGGTAAAAGAGAAGCACAG
Source organism: Mustela nivalis (assembly GCF_964662115.1). NCBI lineage: Eukaryota > Metazoa > Chordata > Mammalia > Carnivora > Mustelidae > Mustela > Mustela nivalis. The sequence continues at coordinate 102,185,747 of NC_139024.1, forward strand.
TGGCTGAGTGAATAAGGAAGTCTAGAGTTGAGACCCAAGTTGAGATTTAAGATTGTCAGGTAATATTGGACATATTACGTCAGGTAATAGTGGACCTCCCTGCTAGCTGACCATGAGAATGAGTCTGTTAAAGCCTTGATGAGATTAATTAACACTAAGACCCTCAGAGTAAAAATAATTCCTCTCAATTGTGGTTGTTTCACATATCTACAGATGTGGTGAAATGGCATGGAACTGTACTCATGCACTGTACCAGTATCATTTGTCCTGGTTTAGGTTTTGTACTCTAGTTATGTAACATATAACCATTGAGGGACCCTGAAGGGTACAAGGAAACTCTCTGTACTGTTTTTTGCAACTTGTGAGTCCATAATTATTTTAAAATGAAAGCTAAAAAAAATTGAAAGTTGAAAGAAAAAAAGATTGACAAGTAATAGAATGTTGAGATTTACAGCAGAGTTCTGTTGAGATATTGCCAATTTCTGTGTTAACACCAAGGAAGATTTGACCAAATGAAGGACTGAATGAGGGTCTGAATTACAGTAGTGGCTGTGACAATGGAAAGAAGTGGGCCAATATGATAGATATGGACAGAGCCTGAAGGTTGGATGATGTAATGGAGTGTGAAATGAATAGGACTCCAGGCTGTTTGGTAGATAAAGAATAGTGTCTTAGTAATGGTAGGGAATATAGAAATAGGAGTATGTTTTGTGGATAGGGTGGTATATTTTGTTGTGAGCATACTGCTTATGAGTGCTGGTGGGCTGGTGGGGATAGGCTGTGGACAGTTCAACATACTAGGCTGCGTTCAAGAGATCATGGTTGAAAGTACATAATCAAAATATGTAACAGTAGTATTTGAATCTGTGGAAAAGAAGATTGCTAAGGGAAAATGTATGAGTGAGAAAATGGGGGAAAATTAATCTCATAATGGACTTTTTTATGACCCTGAGTAAGTTACCTAACTTTTCAGTGCCTTATTTTCTTCATGAGTAAGGTAAGAGAAGTGAGGTAGAGAATATCATAGTATATTCCTCATAGAATTGTTGTGAAACTAAAAGAAATCATCTATCTAAATTGCACAGTGCTTGGCACATTGTGAACACTAATGGCTAGCCATTTTATTATTTAGTAAGCACTTTTTGGTTATGCATATGAAAACAGTGGACTCTAACTCTGAAAGTTATATTGAATGTTTAAAATTAAACAGTGATTTTTTTATTGGCAGTGACATTTTTAATTTCTCGAAATAGAACTTTTTGGTGTTTGAAGGTCTGGTTAGTTGTAATCTTGGAACTAGTCTTTGTGGTTAATTACTTTAAGGCATTTTTAATAAAAACGTGTCCCCCCCCCCTTTTTTTTGACTGTTAATACCTCTGTGACGCAAACTTTGGTACAATACTTTTACCTTCATCTTTTTCCTGTTTGTTATATAATTCTTTCACCTTTTGGGACTTGGAGATAAACTCTTGGTTGAATATGTAATATTTTTGTTTATTTACTGAAAGTGGAGTAGATGAGGGATGATACTAAAACTGAATCTAGGGACAAGTTTCTTCCAATGAAGATGGGATACAAGGAATCCAGCTGTATTTATTTAGCTTCTGTTTCTTTTCTCTGTGACAGGATTATTATGCTCTAGAAGTGTCATTTGGGGGAGCCAAAGCACTGTACTTAAACTTACATCAGTCTGTTTAGAAGGGAAAAAAGTAGTGAAATGAATTGAAGTTCATGCTTTGCAGGTGTTTATGTGTCTCTTCCTTCTGCTTTAATATTAAGTGGCTAGTGGGGTTTGTTAAATAGCAAATGAATAAGACTAAAGGTTGAGCATTTATGTTCCTAGAGTTTTAACTTTTTTACATTTGATTTTAGTTGCCCTATTGATACTTCAAGGGTTAAGAGAAGTAAGTATTTTTGGCTGGATATATATCATGTCACTTCAGAGCCAAATTAGACTGTGGATGCTTTCCCTGAGACCTGCTATGAAATACCAAAAGAACAGTCTCTGGAATGTAGGCTTGATTTTTCCAGTCAGTGAACCGACTAATATTTTCGGAGTGCCTGTAGATGCAAAACACTAAATTATATTAAAAATATTGCCACTCGAGTAAGTCCTTAAAGAAACAATTTTGGTACTATTTGGTTGATTAGTGTACATCAGAGCTATTGTTTGGGCTCTCCAAATACAGGTTGTTCAGGGATGCAGTAGGACCTGCATACAAATAGATTGCAATTTGGATTTGGAAAGGATAGCTTCTTGTTTATTCTGTGTCAGTTTTCATTTGGTGTGTTGTATATTCTTTAAAATGAATTACAATTTATTTGAGTGACCCTTTTTTAATATAAGCTTGACATGATTATTTTTCTTTATATTTATCACTCCCTTTGACACACAGGCACACACCCACATGCACACACACACACAGACACACACACACAGACACACACACAAAGAGCTACAGTTTGGGTAGTATTCATAGCAGAAGAAAGATAATTTATTTGAAGTTTTTAGTAGGTTGTTATCTTTAGTCATGAGAAAAGTCTACTTTGAAATTTCACTGCCTCTTTTTGGTAAGAGGATTAATTCTAGAACAGAGGGGCTATTTCCAAGACCATGTCTTCATCAGAAGCTGGGGTTTGATGTATGTTAGAAAAGATATACAATTCCTCCACTGTTTTTTAAGCTCTTGCTATTTATTACTTGACTTGTTTATCAAACCCTGGAAATTGGTACTGTTGATGGCTAATGGGGTGTTTTGGTCAGTTGAGAGTGGAGATACTTAAAAAAAAAAAAAAAAGCATCACTCTGTGTGTCAGAGAATGTATTGCTTGTAGCTAAAATTAATGGCTTATCTTGGTTTTTTGTGATGGCATCTTTGCTACTATATTGTTTTGTGGTCTCTTTCTGTCTAACAAAGAAAATTGACAGGTTGCTTACCTTTTTGTGAGTGCTTTTCTTGAGAACTGTATGATTGAATGAGTAGTGAAATTAACCTTGGCTTCTGCAGTACTGAATGGCAGCAGAGAGATGCTTGCTTTTTCCTTCCTTCTTAAAAAATGCTGTTTGAATATAGTTTGGTAAGTTGACCTCTGAGGTAGTTGATGGAGAAAATTGAAATGAAATATTTTTCTTCTCTTCTGAGTATTGTATTAATTTGCCCCAAATGACATAATTAGCTTAAATGTTGTGTGAAGTGTTAGGTTTTAGCCAACTAGGCTGAATTTAATTTGTATGTCTTTATTTTTACTGTATATGTGGTAAAATTTGATAATTAATAAAGATTTAAAGGAATATCTACTGATAAATTCACCCTGTTTCACCTTCTTAGACCTAAGAAGCATAATTTGGCTAAATTATGCAAAATGCTAATTAAAGGGTTTAATTTGCTAATCATCTCAGTTTGATTAGAGGCAGATGCTGATTATCTACACAAGTCTAAATGGACCTTTCAGAGATGGCTTTCATTATTTAAAATCAACTTGTCAAACTAATTAAGACATAAATTTAAGGAATAACAAATACCAATAGTTATCTGTTTACTTTCCGTGTAATGCAAGGCTGGATAATTCACAAATGCTGTGCATCAGAGACTTGGTGTATACCGTGTTATTAGGCATTTCAGTATTTTCTAAGTTTAAGAGTTGAACTTTGCCTTTTGTACTGAGCTCATTAGATTGTCTGGTCTTACCTTTGTTGGTCCTTTGGGTCTCTGATGTTTTTCCTGGCCCTTTTTGCCTTCTTCTAGGAAGGAAAAGGACACTGCAAGGGAGCCAAGACAATGCCATGCATATATGTTTAAACCATGCATATTCAGGTGTATTGATACATATTCATACATATTCAGGTGTATTGTAGATCGGTATACTAGGTTCCTCAGAGGTGACCAAAACTTCCTCTTACAAATCTGAGAGATGTGGCAGGAAACTGTTGGTAGGCATGGGTCAGTGTTAACTCCAGGAAGCGGTGGGGGCAGCATCTTAGTTCACTAACTGAGGAACAATTTGGATCCATGCTCCCAGCCTTTTATTCTTGCTGGCTTGTCTTTTTCTCAGTGTGTGCGAAGATATAAAACCATTTACAGTCCATTCAAGTGTCTGTGGCTGACATAGGGTTAAGAGTGGAGAAACCAAGGCAGACACTATTCCTAATTTGAGTCAGATACAAAAGGCCCAGTAACAGGAAATGTTTGGGATTTTTCATTGCAGGTAGGGTATTAGGATAGAGGATCTGAGGTGCATACATACAATCCTGCTTTGACCTGTACCCAGGTCAAAGTCTGGTAGGATGAGGTAGCATGATGTCTAAGTGGGGATAATCTATATGTCATACGGCCCTAGGGGTAGAATGCACTGGTGCCATACTACCTGGGGTTGAATACTGGTGCTGTCACTTAGTAGTGTTTTTTTTTTCTTCCCCATGCAATTTGGTTTTCTCATCTGAAAAATAGAAAACATAATAATACTATCTCATAAGGTTAGATGGCTTCAATAAAGCTAATACATGTTAAGTACTTAAAACACTGCCTAGCAGATAGTAAGTAAGCACATAATAAATTTTAACTATTATTATTTTTGTTTGTTACATTCTGGCTTCTTTGTGAGATTTGCAAAAGATGGTGTACATAGAGAACATTGGGTTCTTACCCCTAATATCCCTTTCAGTCATTTGAAAATGATTGCTACATGCACCATAACCCATAAAATACCTAGGAATAAGTCTGACCAAAGAGGTAAAAGATTGGTAATCTGAAAACTATAGAACACTTAGGAAAGAAATTGAGGAAGACACAAAGAAATGGGTAAGTGTTCCATGCTCATGGATTGGAGGAACAAATACTGGTAAAATGTCTGTACTACCCAAAGCAATTTTTACATCCAATGCAATCTCTATCAAAATACCACCAGCATTTTCTACAGAGCTAGAACAAACAATCCTAAAATTTGTTTGGAACCAGAAAAGATCCTGAATAGCCAAAGGATGGTTGAAAAGGAAAACCAAAGCTGGGGGTACTGTAATTCCAAACTTCAAACTGTATTCCAGTGCTGTAATCATCAAGATAGTATGGTACTAGCACAAAAACAGACACAGAGCGATGGAGCAGAATAGAGGACCTGGAAATGGACCCTCAATTGTATGGTCAACCAATTTTTGGCAAAGCAGGAAAGAATATCCAATAGAAAAAAGACACTTTCTTCCACAAATGGTGCTGGGGAAGTTGGATAGCCACATGCAGAAGAATAGAACTGGACCACTTTCTTAAACCATACACAAAAATAAATTCAAAATGGATGAAAGACTTAAATGTGAGACAGGAATCCATCAAAATCCTAGAGGAGAACACAGGCATCCACGGTGACTTCTTCCTAGAAACATCACCAAAGGCAAGGGAAGCAAGGGCAAAAATGAACTGTTGGGAATTAAGGAGGGCACTTGTGATGAGCACTGGGTGTTTGTTGTATGTAAGTGATGAATCACTAAATTCTACTCCTGAAACTAATATTTCACTATATGTTAATGTGAATTTAAATAAAATCTTGGAAGGAAAAAACTTATTGCTATACATACATGTATAATAAAAAATATAAGAACCTCAGTTGTGGTTAGCTAATATAATTTAGCTAATAGGTAAGCTAATAGATATTTGGATAAGCTAATAGATAAGCCAATAGAAGTTGGAATACTGGTGGGATGCCTGGATGGCTCAGTCGGGTAAGCGTTTGCGTTTGGCTCAGGTCATGATCCCAGGGTCCTGGGATCAAGTCCCATATTGCGCTCCTTGTTTAGTGGGGAGCCTGTTTCTCCCTCTGCCTGCACTGCCTGTTCTGCCTGTAGCTCTCCGTGCTTCTGCTCTTTCTCTGACAAATAAATAAATAAAATCTTTAGGAAAAAAAAAATAGAATTTGGAATACTGGAGTTTTATTAAAACAAAAAAGTGCAGATTTTGGTCTGATTCTTTTTATGTAGTATGAGTGGTTTTAGGGGTGTGTAGAGATAGTTGCTAGACTGACAACTGGACAGTCCCTGATCATACATATTTTTTATATCTGGATTCAAAGGGTAGAAAAGAAGGTTCCTTTGAATTCACTTGTTTTCTAATTCTCAGAAGATTAAAACAATTTATTGTGTAATGGATAAAGGGTAATGGAATGCTGTGAGTTTTGTAACTACTTAGATAGAATTTGGTGGAAGTGACACTGTACCTGTTTCTGGGTGCAGACCTTAAGAAACTGGCAGCTTCCACTTCCTCTGTCTGACATACTTTCTTTGGGAGTCCTGAGATGTCATGTAAGATCTGACTAGACTTGCTGAAATGTACTTGCTAGAGAGGTCTGTTCTGAAGGCTGGCATACACTAGCAACTGTCATACTGGAGAGGCCGTGTCTCAGCACTCCTGGACATTCCCAGTGGAGCCTGGCCATTTAGCCATCTCTACCAAGGTCCCAGGCAGGTGAGTGGGGCCATCTTGGACTCTTCAGTCTGTTCATCAGCTTAAGACCACAAGGGATGTCATTTGATGCCACATGGAACAGATGAATTGCTGGCTGTATGCTTTCTGAATTTCTGACCAACAAAATCGGAGAAAAGAAAATGGTTGTTGCTTTAAGCTGCTAAGTTTTAGGGGTAATTTATTATGCAGTGATACATAACTGGAAATGGTAGCTAAGCTGGAGCTTCTGACTTCTTTTTTTTTTTTTAAGATTTATTTATTTATTTATTTATTTATTTGATAGAGATCACAAGTAGGCAGAGAGGCAGGTAGAGAGAGAGGGGGAAGCAGGCTCCCCGCTGAGCAGAGAGCCCGACGTGGGGCTCCATCCCAGGACCCTGAGATCATGACCTGAGCCAAAGGCAGAGGCTTAAACCACTGAGCCACCCAGGTGCCCCTGGAGCTTCTGACTTCTTAAATTTGAACAGAAGCCAAAACAGTGTATCCTAAATAGTTTCAACAACTATGCCATGATTTGGAAAGACTATGAAACATGGTAATATGGAAAATGAAATTCAGATAATTTGATAACTAGAGAAGGTAACTCTGAGGGAGCTCAGATTACTCAGAAGAGAGAGAAATGGAAACATTCTTGATAAATGCTTTCCACTTTTTAGAACTTTGGTGAAGCTGCTTCAATAGAGTTAGCTGAGAAGTTTATGGCTTTTTAACTTTGAAGAGAGGCTTGCTGCATTTCTGAAACTTGCCAGGAGTCTCAGAATCCTTTGAGATCTTCTTTATTTTCAGAGATACTTTTTTATGTTTCAGAACCTGGGAAAGAGAGGTAAGAAGGTATAAGGTAGTTAATTTTTTTAAAAAATTTATTTATTTGACAGATCACAAGTAGGCAGAGAGGCAGGCAGAGAGAGAGAGAAAGAGAGAGAGAGAGAGAGAGAGATGCAGGCTCCTTGCTGAGCAGAGCCCAATGCGGGGCTCGATCCCAGGACCCTGAGATCACGACCTGAGCCGAAGGCAGAGGCTTTAACCCACTGAGCCACCCACGCGCCCTGGTAGTTAATGTTTTTATACAGTGTTACCTCTCATGAATTTGACAAAATTTACAGTAGTCCAAATTAATGACTTCAATTAGTAGCATAGATTGCGGATAGTCCTTTTTGCTTGCTATACTCAATTCAGCCAAGAGATGGTGAACTAAGAGATATGGTTAGGGCCCTGTGTAGGTGCTATGGGGAATTTAAAGCACTTTCTTAATTAGAAAGGGTTATAAATAAGTGAGTAAAAGCAGTCATGAGTTACTATTGACACCGTACCATACAGGCTTCTTGATTTTTGTTTTTTGTGTGCTGTTTTGAAACATTTGCAGATTTCTATTTTCTTTTTAATTTTCAGCATTTAATGGTTTATTCTGGCTCTCAGTATGTGGAGTTTGGATTATGGTAGTTAAGGGAGAAATTTTAATTCATATGGAGATTTCTTATTGAAAAACTGAAAATGGATTAAAAAACTTATTTCATAAGTCCAGGGAAGCAGGACATTTGAGGCCTAATAAAACCTTTTTGTGTTGGCAGACACATTACTGCTATTATAACCCTTTGCTTAAGGAATGGGAGAGTCAAGGATAAATGTAGTACATACATGGCCATTTGAGGAGCGGTTTGAATTTGCTGCTTAGCTTTCTGGATTCCTTAAGCTGTATCACTTTTGGGTTGTAACGGTCTTACTGGAGGCAAGAAACAAAGTGAACAAGATGATTCTCATATACGTTTCCCAAGGCTGCTTTTATTTATTTCTATAAAATAGAAGTAATAATTTTGCCTTTTTTTCTTTTTTGGTAACTTGAAGTTAACAGTAGCAGGGAAGATATAGATAAGGAACCAAGTGGTATTTTAAGAGATCAATGTCAGGATCATTACAGAGAACAACATAATGGCTCTAGAATGGATGAATTCAGTGTTTTCTCTTTTTGCAATTTTGAGCACATGGAATGAAAATGGCTACATTTAGGTGGGGTAGGAGTTTAGCTTTGGAAGAAGCTGTTACACTACAATATGGATAAAATACATAATTATAATATTATAAGATTGAGGGCTGTTATGGTGAGGTTCACATGATTATCTGTTCTTCAAGGCAGAAAGGAGCTCTTTTTTTCATGTTTCTGCTGGAGAGGAGTAGGAGGAGGGCTGTGACTTGATGACGTACAAAGGGGCCTCTGAGTAGTGCAGCTAGCACTGCTTCCCCTCACATCTGGTGTTCCCCTCAGAACTGGATGTCCCTGAATAACACCAGCCCTTCTAGGTGGTATCATGGCTTTTTCCGGTATTTGAATCCGTATTTTAAGTGCAGCTGAAACGCTTGACTGTTTTAGGAATGGAATTTGAGATAGAACTGTAAATTGAGAAAGGAGTATAGGCAAGGGAAGGGAGCTCTTGATGGACTTTGAAGTAAGACAAATGGCTAAGTAGGCTCTTTCTGCCTTAATGGAGGGTAAATGTATAAGATGTTGGGAACACTTACTAACTCCCTGTCATCGTTAGGAAGTGGCTTGGAGGGACTTGAATCTACCAGCCTCTTCCCTACTGAGGTACCCAGATTAACACATGGTTTATAGAAAGTGTGCTTGCTGTGCAGATGTATCTTTAAGCTCAGTCCCTCAGTCAAGTACACATGACACAGAATATCTGGAGCTATTGGTGTCCTTCATAGTACTTTATACTTAATGTTTGATAATGCTTTATATTTATCCAGCATTATGTTCTGCGTTATGGAGGATTTGTAACGTTTTTAGTTTGAGAAAGTAGAAAGAGACTTTTCATGAAACAGAGAACAAGGCAAAATAATCACATGCCAGAAAGTTTGATATAGTCTCTAAGAGTTATGAAAAAGTAAGCAGGATATTGCTACAGACTGGATTAATTTAGAAAGGCATCATTGAGCTGACAGTATTTGAACTGAGTCTTAAAAGATAAGGCAGAAAGGAGGTAGCAGAAATATTCTGGTGGGTGGGGTATTGTGCCAACTACACCATCAAAAGTTTGAATAATTTTCTGAGGAACTGAAAATGTTGAACTGGGTCAACAGATAGGAAACCTTTGTCAAGGCCATAAAATTGTTTTCTAATATTTTCAGTTGCAAACCTGTATATTTAAACATCTCCTGAAATAAATACCTCCTTTCTCTTTATCCAAGGCACAAACAATAGCTAGTATTCTCATTGTTTGAATTTCATATAGTATGATGAAAATGTAAAATTAATGATAAGACTTGATTTCCTATGGCCTATAAGAGAAAATGGTAACAAATCACTTTCTTTTTCTGACTTTATTTTTTTCTGCTCGTTTCATTCTCCATTTGCTTGGATAAACATAGCTGCATCATTGGTCCATACTGACTTTTTTTTTAAAAAAAAGTTTATTTATTTAAATAGTCTCTACACCCAACATGGGGCTTGAACTCACAACCCCAAGATCAAGAGTAGAATGCTCTTCTGACTGAGGCAGCCACATACCCTGAGTCCATACTGACTCTTGAGAAAGCTTCAGACTTTCTTCCCCAGCTAAGTAAGCCATATTTTTGTAATCTGCTATTAGCTGCTTAATTTGGGAAGCTTCAGTTATCATCATATCTTTCATGAATTAGAGTTTGGCTTCTTCTCTTCTATTCATCTTTAAAATGTCCAAAGTGCTACATAGTTTAAAAACTTAGAGCCAAGTTAAGTTGAGCAGTTTTCTACTGGGCTACATTGTAAAAATGGGAAAGGAAAATTACTTTCTTTTGTTTTTTTGGAAAACATTTGCCAGTTGGAGCCTCAACAAAGATTGGGTTTGGGAGGCCTTTAATTGTGCACCAAAAGGTTATTGCAGAAGATAACATAAGGGAGATGTCATAAAGAAGAAAATTTGAAGCTCAGTAATAGAAAGCTGTGTGAAGAAATAGGCATTCTGCCAATTAACTGGGTGCTTGAAATAAATAGCTTGGAATTAAAGAAACAGTTGCAAATTTCGAAGACTTGATTAACTTAGTTCATAGGGAAACTGGGGAGTGGGAAAAAAACTTCACGTTGTGGTAGTTTGAAAGCTGAAAGTGTACTTACTGTTCATTCCAGTTTTGCTCCAAAATATTTGATAATGTAAAATCAGAAGAATTGTTAATCTGATTTTATGTTAAACTACGGAAATAAAATTCCAAATATGTTTGGGCGAAGTGAAATAATGATCATAGGAGCTCTGTCTTGAAATGTTGACTGTCTCAGCAGTCAGTAAATATTTCCAAAATTGGGCATAGAGTGATTATGACTATGTGTAGGAAGGATATCCAACGAAGCAGATAAATGGTACCTGACCCTTGGGTCTTCTTATCTGTTGGGTAATCATGACACAATTATATAAATAACCAATTAATTAAAAAAGTTTTGTGTGTATCAGGGAGACATACAGAACATCATTAAATGTTCATCTTTCCATAAATGTCCAGCTCTTATGTTGCATTAGTTTGAGGTGAAGTACAGTTCTTTAAGGTTTTTATTTCTATACTTCTTTTACCTTTTAAGCATTGTCACACAAACCAAAAAGCAAGAAAGGAGATTGCATTCTTTACTGAAAGGTATTTTTGCTGGATGTAGAATTTTAGGTTGTCAGGTTCTTTCTTTCAAGATTTTATTTTTAAGTAATTGTTACACCCAGTGTGGGGCTCCAACTTACAACCTTATAACTCTGAGATAAAGAGTTGCTTGCTCTACTGACCTAGCCAGACAGCCTTTTCTTTTTCTTTAAAGATTTTAAGGTAGGTACTTTTTTTTCACATTTAAAAAAAATTATTTATTTATTTATTTGGCAGAGAAATCACAAGTAGACAGAGAGGCAGGCTGGGTTGGGGGAGGAAGCAGGCTCCCCGCTGAGCAGAGAGCCTGATTCAGGGCTCAATCCCAGGACCCTGGGATCATGACCTGAGCCTAAGGCAGAGGCTTTAACCCACTGAGCCACCCAGGCGCCCCTCACATGTTTAATATATATAATTCTTCTGTCTTCTGGCTTCCATTTTTGCTGTTGAGAAGTCAGCTGATCGTCTAGCTGTAGCCTCTCTGAGTATAAGATAGTCACCCTCCTGTCGTGATATCCCACACTGAGATACCATGGATCTGTTTGGAGGCTGGGATCTCTATGAGGACTGAAGGAGCAGAGGTTATGACAGAGACTATGATTCCAGAATAGACTGTGACAGAAGACCATTTGGTAGTGGGGTACCGTATGGATGACGACTACAGAGGAGGTGGGGACAGCTATGAAGATGGGTATGACAGATGAGATGATCGCTCATGGAGCTCCAGAGAGGATTACTCTAAGGATAACTACAGGCATAACGATAGAGGTCCTCCTCCACTTTCCCCTCCCTCTAAAAAAAGGCAAACTGAATCTAAAGCCTTGGAGTACTCCTAAGGAAGATGATTCCTATGCTAGCACCAGTCTATCGGAGCAACCTCTGTCTTTGGAGGGGGAAACTCTGTCAACACAGCTGCTAAAGATTGAGAAATAGAAGAGTGGCTACAGGAGGAGTGGAAGAAAGTGAAGGGCCTTCTGGATGAGCCAGAACAGGAACAATGGCCTCGGGGTAGACACCCAAGCTCTTCAAGTGAAGAAATTCAGGAACAGAATAATCCTGGACAGGAAGTGAGCCATCACAGACTGGGACCTCAGCTACAGCTGGCAGAAATGCAGGGGAGAGAGAGGAAGTCTCTAGAAAATGAAACACTCAATAAGGAAGAAGAGTGTCCCTCTCCAACTTAAGCCTCCCAAACCTCAACAGCCTCTAAAGCCACTTTACCGAAGGACAGTGCTTGGGTGTTTGGAAGGCCTAATCCTCCTGCTCTGTCTCAGAGCTCAGACACACAGCATCAATCCCCACAAGTGGTGGGGGCGGGGGGGGGGAGTGGTTCTGGCTTAACCATTTAAGGAAGGAACAGTAAGGAAAGATGAAAAATAAAGTAGATGGGGTAAGTGTCCTAAAGGGCCAAAGTGGGAGCTCCAGCTGCTGTCCAGGAGGTGGAGGGAACAAAGACCACTTGAAGGCATCAGATAAGAAAGTTGGCAGAAAAGGATAAAAAAAAAGAATCACCTGAGCCAAACAAAGAAACCTGAAGAAAATCCGTCTTCCAAGTTCAGTTCTGTAAGGAAGTATGCTGCTATCTCCATTGGGGGTGAAGATGAGAACGAGGAAGATTATACCAAATAGACCTCTGCATCTTGTGCTTTCTCCAAGTCTCTTCACCCTGGAGTATTCAAGAGCAAATCAAACCTCTATCCAGACAAGACAATAAAACCCACCTTTCTTTGGAAAACAACAACAACAACAACAACAACAAACACCCAAAAAGGGAAATGGAATAAAATTGTTTTGCATACTACTCAGCCTTTAAAATATTGAACTAACTGGAGAATTGCCAGTATAGCCTGAGAGAAAGAAATGTATAGCTTTTCATGGAAAAGTTGTGCATTTTTATGACATGCAGTTGCAGGTGTGATTAGTGTGGGTGGGGGGCTCCATTTAGTAAAATGGCATGACGGTGATGCAGTGTCTGGAATCTGGTTGGGCAGTAGGGCAGGCTTTAAGGAAGAGTGTAAGATTTCTACCTTTTAATTTTTTTTTTGTCCTCTTGTGGCATATATGAATTCTTAAACATCTGAATACATTTTCCATCCTTGGAAAGTACATTTTCCATCTTTGGAAAGGTAGGTTTAGTTTCTGAAGTTGGTGTTTTTTTTTTTTTTTTTTTTTTTTTTAAATAAATCTCCAGGAGGCTGCCTGCTCCTCCTTTTATTTAATTAGGAGTTCCTGGGACCAGCCTGGGGGATTCCTTAATTTTTACCCCTTAGGGGGTAGTGGGGAGTGCATCTATTGAACAAGAGTGTTTGGTCACCAAAATAAGTGGGAGAATCGTGGTTTGAAAAGAAGCTGTAGGGAGGTGACAAATTATTTTGCATGAGTGGTAGGGGGAAATGGTATGACCAATGGTGAACACTGACTGGAGCAGGAAGTACTTAGGTGTCATGGGAATTCCTGAGTCTATTTTAGAAGAAAGGGTTTTGTCCTTTGTTAAATAGTATCCCTTCTGAAAGTTCTGAAATTTTGAATTGTTGAGATCTTGAAGCTTTATTAGACTCTTTTCCTGGTCTTATGTTCCTCATGCTTCTCCTTGCTATTACCTCCCCAAAAAGCAGTTTCTATTTAAATCACATACCTGATCTAGGCATTGTTTATCAGCCCCAGGGAGCAGAAGCAAATGAGAAATCACTGCTTTTCTCTGGGAGATCTTGGCCTTTTCGTATGTCTTTTGACTCTTACTCCTTTGGTCCATTCCTATTCTACTTCTTTGACCCCTTTTATACTTTTATATGTCAGAAAACTCTGGAATTAATGGTCTTAGGTAGTGAGAGAGTGTGATAAATAGGGACAGGTAAATTGTGAGCTGTTCTTACAGCCATGTTTTGGGGCTTTTGTTTTTGTTTTTACACGTTTCCTTCTCTCCACTGAAATCCCACACCAGTGTTTGGATTTATAATATGGCCTCCACCAATTTGTGGGTTGGTTGGTTTGTTTTAACGTCCCTTGAGAGAGAACAAATGATAATGGAGAGAACTGTTTAACAAGGTCCTTGTTTCTCTTGAAGCACATTAGCAAAACTTGTGTGTTTTTATGTGCACTTTTGTACTGTTAGCCTAGTAGACTGTATTCTTATGGGTGTCATTGGTACCTGCAGAGAAATGACACCTTAGTCTCTTGGTTACAAGCCCTTCTCCCTTCAGTCCTAGGTTAGACCCTGCTTGGGCCTGCAGACATGTTGGTTTATGAGTGCTGCAACAGTGGGCATACTGAGTGACTTACCCAGTAGACATAAAAATCATGTGAAGTAACTTTAAATAATTGGTTTGGATTGGCCAGTAGCCAGGAAGTGGCTTTCTAAGAGATACCCAAGGCTGAAAGTTGTTTTTTAAAAAAAATTCTTCGCTGTAGAGGATGAAAAGGTGGGGTTTGCCTTCTTCAGGTATACTCCTTCCAAATAGTTGTGTCCAAAAAAGCTGTTTTTTCCCCACTCCCCTCTCCTGTCTCCACCCCCTCCCCTGTTAAAACAGAAATGGTGATTATTTCCTACTTCTTAATATATGTAAAACTTGTACAAAATATCTTATATGAAAATGATTTGTAAACTATAGTCTTACTACCTGGGAGTTGTCTTGAGATGTAAAATCCTGTTCTTTGAGTTGTGGGGTTTTTTGTTTGTTTTCTAAAAAAAAGAAAATCTGGGACGCCTGGGTGGCTTGGTTGGTTAGGCGGCTGCCTTCGGCTCAGGTCATGATCCCGGCGTCCTGGGATTGAGTCCCACATCGGGCTCCTTGCTTGGCGGGGAGCCTGCCTCTCCCTCTGCCTCTGATGCCACTCTGTCTGCCTGTGCGCTCTCTCTCTCTCTCTCTCTCTCTCTCTGGCAAATAAAGAAATAAAATCTTTAAAAAAAATTAAAAAAAAAATAAAAGAAAATCTGATCTTTAAAGTTAAAAAAACAAAAACAAAAACAAAAAAACCCCCAAAACCCCAAACATAAAAGGTAGCCATCTTGCTTGTGGTCTCCCTTTAAGATATTTTGATTCACTTCTGTTTGATTTAAATGTTCTGTTTGTTGAATAGTGGGATTCTTTTTATTTTCTCAAGTTTCACTAGGTTTCTTGAATCTGTGGATTGGTGCTCTTGTCCCAATTCTTTCTTCTCTGCCTGGGATTCTAATCAAATGTATTTTAGATCTTCTTAGTCATTCACATCTCATTCTAATATCTGCATTTTCTTTTTTATTCTTTATCTTTTGAATTATAGGTTATTTCTCTTGAACCATTTCCCATTTTATTTCTCAATTCCATTTTGTCAGTCCTGCTGCTATTAGGATTTAAATTTTAGTTATTGTAATTCTAGAAGTTCTGTTTGGTTCCTTTAAAGATATGCCATGTTAGGGGCACCTGGGTGGTGCAGTTGGTTAAGTGTCTGGTTCTTGGTTTTGGCTCAGGTCATGAACTCTAGGTCATGAGATTGAGCCCTATGCTGGGCTTTCCACTGAGCGGGGAGTTTGTTTGAGATTCACTCTTTCTCTCCCTCTCCTCCTCCAATCCCTGTGTGCTTGCTCTTTCTCTGTCTCAAATAAATCTTTAAAGAAAAAATCCGTTAAATATATATATATATTTTTATATATATTTATATATATTTATATATATTTAAAAAATATATATATATATTTTTTTTTTGCAGTCAGTTTAAAAGCTGTTGTCATAAATGTAGATTGCTTTTTAATCTGTGTCTGATAATTCTAAGATTTAAAATTTGTGTGGTCTGTTCTTGCTGTTGTTTGTGCTTGTTTTTCACTCCTGCTATTTTGTTTCTTTGTGTGCCTGGTTATCTTTAACTGATTATTGCCCTCATAGAGTTTCTTTTAGGGGTTTCCCAGAATGAGTGTGCTCTCCTCTGATAGAGACTCTGTTGGCTTCTGCCAGGCTTCTGGGGCTTTTTCCTGTCAAAGACTTTTTAAAAAAAAGATTTTATTTATTTATTTATTTATTTATTTATTTATTTATTTATCTGACACACAGAGAGAGATCACAAGTAGACAAAGAGGTAGATGGAGAGAGAGAGGGAAGCGGGCTCCCAGATGAGCAGAGAGCCTGATGCGGGGCTCGATCCCAGGACCCTGAGACTATGACCTGAGCTGAAGGCAGAGGCTTACCCCACTGAGCCACCCAGGCACCCCAGGGACTTTTTAAAAATTATATTTAGGATGTGGCTTCCTGGCTCATCAAAACTGTCCATGTGTACCTGGAGTGGCTAACCTTCTGAAAGACTTTGTTTTTCCTACTTTTTTCTTTCCCTGACTTGTTCAGTGCTGAAACTGCCTGCTTTTCATTCTCCTGTGGTTGGGGAGAGATGGAGGGCCAATTTTAGTTCATTGGTTCCTTGAGGATGTCATCCTTTGGGGTCCCAGTTTAATGTAGGGAAGGTCTTCTGTAGGATCCAACATTAGGCAGGCTCTTATCCTTATCTTTTGTCACTTTAACCTTGAGGCTGAGGATCTGAAGTACAAGTGGATGCCATTGGCTGATGTCTTCATGGCAAAACTGGCTTTGGTTCTCCTGGGCTTAGATTTCCCTCAGAAAGGGGCAGTTCCTCTTGTCTTGTCAGTTTTTTAGTTCTTGCAAACTAATTTTTGTTTTATTTGTTATTTACTTTTATTTATTTGAGGGAGACCTCACATGCGTGTACGTGGGGCAAGGGACTGAGGAAGAGAGAGAATTTCTGGCAGACTCTGCACTGAGCATGAAGTCCAACTCAGTGCTTGATCTCACCGCCTCAAGATCGGAATCTTGAAATGACCTGATCTGAAATGAAGAGTCAGATGCTTAACTGACTGAGCCACCTCAGCACCCCTTGTAAACTAATTTTAAAAAATGGTTTATCCACCATTTTTCATTATTTTCACTAGAAAATGATCTAAATAACTTAATTAGAAACTGCCTGATGGCTAGGTCTGGAACCCAAGAGCCTACATCTACTGCTGTTATGTTGGAGATGCGGCAAGCTTTGCCCCCCTATCCCATCACCCTATTCTTTGCAGTCTCTGTCTAGACAGAATACTGACTTGGTTGAGTTTTAATTTTTTTAAAAGATTAAGGGATGTGGGCATCTGGGTGACTCAGTTGGTTAAGTGACTGCCTTCGGCTTGGGTCATGATCCCCGGGTCCTGGGATCGAGCCCCGCATTGGGCTCCGTGCTCAGTGGGAGCCTACTTCTCTCTCGCGAGCTCTGTATGCTTGTGCTCTCTCGCTCTCTCTGTCAAATAAATAAATAAAATCTTTAAAAAAAAGAAAGGTTAAGGGGCACTTGGATGGCTCAGTTGGTTGGGCAGCTGCCTTTTGCTCAGGTCATGATCCCGGGGTCATGGAATTGACCCCCATGTCCGTTCTCTGCTCAATGAAGCCTGCTGGTTCATCTCCCTCTGCCTGCTGTTCCCCCTGCTTTTGTGCACTTGTGCTTTCTCTCTTTTTCTCTCTCTCTCTGTCAGATAGATAAACAAAACCTTAAAAGGTAGAATAGCTGCATAACTATTATTTATTTGATGAATTACTGTATGCTCTGATTATAAATTTTTAGTCTTCTAGAGTTCCATTATATTTTTCAGAGTATTTACCTTTTCTTCTTTTTCTTTGTTTTTTCAGTTGAATATTGTCACCCTCCATAGTTTATATATTCCAGTTTGTAAACACTTTACCAGGTATTGTGTTGAGAGCTAACAACAATAAGTATAACAATATGCTTAATAATAAGTATAACAATTTTTTGTGTTTATGTTTGTATAGCAGAGGAGATAACATATATAAATCCTTATAGTACAGTACATAAGTAGTATAATACCACATGTTGAAGCACAGAAGAGGAAGTAGCTGCTACTGAGAAAATCTGGGGAGATTTTGTAGAGATAATATGTTAGCTATATAGACATTTTCTAGTAGTAACAGAGGGTATGGAAGGGTATTTCAGATATGGGAAATAAAGTGTAAAGACATGGAGATAAAAGCCATGGTGTGCTATAGGGAGTGCATGTAGAGTAATGGAATTGGAAGATGAAATATTTTTGGGGACGAAAATTAAAACCAGGAAAAGTTAAAGGCAGAGGCGGGGTAGAGACTTTGTTGATCCAAGAAGCCTGTGTAGTGGTGATGTGGAGGAGGTGAGCAGGGAAGGTGAGGAGGTATGGTTGGGGGGAGTATATGTGTGTTGCGGGGGGTGGGGGGTAGTTGTGAATTGGGCTCTGATCTTTTTTTTTTTTTTTTAAGATTTTATTTATAAACTTGACAGAGATTACAAGTAGGCAGAGAGGCAGGCAGAGAGAGAGAGAGGAGGAAGAAGGCTCCCTGCTGAGCAGAGAGCCCTATGTGGGGCTTGATCCCAGGACCCTGAGATCATGACCTGAGCCAAAGGCAGAGGCTTTAACCCACTAAGCCAACCAGGCGCCCCTGGGCTCTGATCTTGAGAGTGAGCGGCCAAGATAGAGTGTGAGTGGGCAGAATGTTCCAAAGACTGTGAGACTGGTGTTGAGGGATATGGATTTATCTGTCAGTCAGGGCAGTGGCAAGAATGTGGATTTTACAATGTTGGCAAAGTTTGGGTTTGGAGAATGTCTGTCCTAGGTTTAACACTGAAAGACTGGGGCTTCGAGAAACCCTTAAGTCCTGGGAAAACTGGGATGATTGGTCACTATAGTGAGGTGCCAGAAGGGCTGGATGAATTTGGGGCAGTTCATGGTGGAGAGCAGTCATCTGTAGGGGGGAGGTACTTGGCCACAATAGAGGGAAAAGGGGGGGATGAGTTTATGTCCATTTACAATAGAGCTCTGTTGTCAGGAGGTGGCAGAGATAGGGGAGCATTTAGAAAGGGGTTGAGCATATGGGGGTTGGTTACTATCGGACAAAGTAGAAAATATTTTGGAATGTGTTCAGCAGAGGGACTATACAAATGAATGAGGTAGATAGAGCTTAATCAAATGAGAATAACTCTACAGGATCTCTGGTAGATCTCCAGAGGGGTCTATTTTTGGGGTACCCACTGAGAGTAAGGATGAGAAGACATAAATGAAAATAAATGAACAAAAGATTCTTTGATAGTTTTGGTATAACTTGTTTCAGTTTTGACTCCAGGTGTCTACCAGGCTTTTAGCCTCCTGATTGGAATAGAATAATGCATATACTTTTTTCTAATTGACTTATTCACTGTGCCTTATTTCTCTAAGGTTCCATATTTTTATACTTAAATTATTGTCTTTTGTAGAGTATTTATATATTAGGTCTCAGCAATAGAGCAAAACAATTTTTTTTTTAAGATTTTATTTACTTATTTGACAGAGACACAGCGAGAGAGGGAACACAAGCAGGGGGAATGGGAGAGGGGGAAGCAGGCTTCCCGCTGAGCAGAGAGCCTGATGCGGGGCTTGATCCCACAACCCTGGGATCATGACCTGAGCTGAAGGCAGACGCTTAATGACAGCCACCCAGGCACCCCTAGAGCAGAGTTTTTAAATAAATTTTCTTAATATTGCTGTTTCAATGTTCAGTATCAACAATCTAAAGTAACAATTCTAAAACCTAATAGCAAAACTTAAAATCAAAACCAAAATCTAAATCTAAAACAATAACCAGTTTATAATATTTCACAATTTTGAGGGATAGGGATTCATACTGGGTACTCCACAGGGCAGTTTTTCTGCCCACATGATATCATTTGGGGTTATTTGGTTGGCAGCTAGTTTGGTTGTAGGGATGTCCAAGGCAGCTTTACTCACATGCTCACTCAGTATTGAGGTAAGGACTTCTAGAAGGCTGGACTCTGCTGGGATCTCTTCATGTGATCCTGAAGGCAGGAGATTAGACTTCTTTGGTGACCCAGGAGTTCAAGAGAGCAAGGCAGAAGCTATCAGTCCTCTCAAAGATCAGGCATGGGACTGTCATGGCATCACTCATGCCATATTTTTAGTCAAAGCAGTCATAGTCCAGCCCAGATCAAAGGGAGGACGAACAGATCTCAGTTCTTAATGCTTAGAGCTTAATGGGAATGTCAAAGAATTTGCAGCCATTTTTAAACCCCACAGTAAGGTTAATTAATAGGTCACTGTGCATTTGAGAAACAAAGTGCCCTTTATAGATTTTAATACTTACTACCAATGTAGAACAATATTGACTAGAAATAGTGATAGCAATACTGGGCACCTGGGTGGCTCAGTTGGTTAAGCCTGGTCATGATCTCAGGTTCCTGGGATCAAGCCCCAAATCAGGCTCCCTGCTCAGTGGGGAGTCTTCTTCTCTCTCTCTTTCGGCTCTTCCCCCCAGCTTGTGCTCTCTGTCCCTTTCTCTCAAATTTAAAAAAAAAAAGGAAAGCATGATAGCAATATTAAAAACCAGGATGTTTGCCTTCGCTACTTGTTTTATCCACACACTTTTTATTTCATTGTAAAAGAAATGATTCTTAATTGTTTCATTGTACACTGGATTTAAAAAAAAAATATTTTAATTATTTATTTGACAGAGATCACAAGTAGGGGGAGAGGCAGGCAGAAAGAGAGAAGGGGAAGCAGGCTCCCTGCTGAGCAGAGAGCCCGATGCGGGACTCAATCCCAGGACTCAGAGATCATGACCTGAGCCAAAGGCAGAGGCTTAACCCACTGAGCCACCCAGGTGCCCCTGTACACTGGATATATTAACCAATCTTTATTAATAATTGTATTAATATTGTTGGAATTGTTAACATGTCTTTTTACCTGCTTGTGCAGGTGTGTTTCATTTTTAATACTTTAAATAATTTATTTACATGTATTGATGTCATGC
Organism: Mustela nivalis; assembly: GCF_964662115.1. NCBI lineage: Eukaryota > Metazoa > Chordata > Mammalia > Carnivora > Mustelidae > Mustela > Mustela nivalis. Next base: position 102,206,595 of record NC_139024.1, read on the forward strand.
CCCTTTCCACAAAGGATTTGAGATGACTTGCAACAAGACACAGAGGACAAATATGTATCGAAGTAACATATAAATAACAGTGGATAATGAGGATCAAGAAAAACAGTTAATAAATGGCATCACCATCTGCCTAGTGGCTAAAACCTAAACCTAGGAGTCTTTTTCTTTATCCTCTTCATCTATAATCTGTCCATCTATGTTACTACAAAATATATTCCAAATCTGTCCACTTGTTTTTTCTACCAGTGCTTCTCTAGTTTGGGCCATCATCATCTTTTCCCTTAGTTCCCTTTCTTCCTCTCTGGTCCCTTTTACCATTCCTTCTCTGTTCAGCACAAAAATGGTCTTAAAAAAATTACAGTGTAAATCAGATCTTGATTTTCCTGTGCTTAACATGTCTGTTTAATGACCAATTCTTAGTATAAAGTCTATCTCACCCTGGTCTGAGGGCTCTTTCTGCCTCTCAGCACCTCTCACACCATCCTGCCTGTCACTGCTCTCCATTGACCTTCTTTCTGTTATTGCAACCTGCCAGTCCTTTTCCTCCCTGGAAAAATAACCTATGAGGACCTTTGCACTAGCTCCTTCCTCTGGTTGAGATGCTCTTGCCACAGGTTTTGCATGGTTGACTTGTTTTCAGTCATGTTTCCATTTAAAATGCCATTTCTTCAGAGAGACTGATTGGCCATGCAACTGAAAGTATAAATCCGTCCATTCACAGCGTGTCTTTTGTTTTATTTTCATCATAAATGGCTGCCTGATAGTTTCTTGTTTATTGTGTATTGTCTATTTCATTAAAATGTAAGCTTCATGAGAGCAGTTTTGTTCTGTTTTGCTTGTTTGTAGCTGGATCCCATCTTGGAAATGGTGTTTGGTGTACATAAGTTCTCAGTGTTTTTAGAAAGAATTCTACATAAAAAAACCCAAAGTTTAGAACTGGTAGTGGTATTTCCAGGATGTGATAGATTTATTTTAGAAAAGATGATTCTTTTCTAAAAAAAGAATGCCTCACTGGCTCAGTTGACTGGTAGAGCATGTGACTGACTCTTGATCTCAGGTATGTGAGTTTGAGCCCCATGTTGGTTATAGAGATTACTTACAAATGAAGGTTTAAAAAAACAAACAAACATTGTTTCTCTGGGACTTATTCTTTAGACTGGTAATATACATCAGAATCACTGATGGGTCTTTAAGAAAAATACACACCTGGGCTTCATTCTGAGATTAGGAGGCACCAGGAATCTAATTTTGGAAAGCTCCACTGCAAATCTGATTTACATCCTTGTTTAAGGACCAGGGTCTGAGAGAGAGAAAGCTATGTGGATGCAAATAGAAAACTTCTGGCCAAATATTTATAAACATTTGAATATTGTTGATGTGAAGTTTATGAATAAAATCTCTGGGAAGCCTTATTTATATCTTTACTCTAGAGGCCATTGTAATAGACTAGTGATTCCAAAGTTGTGTGCTTAAGATGATCATTTGGGAGTGTGGGAAGGAAATAAATAATTCAGCTCATATAGTTTTAATCTCATTCTTTTTACATTCTGGAGTGGGGGGTAAGGCATGTTATGAATACATAATATACAGTAATGTATGTAATTTATAAAAATACATGTAGAAGTATGTGCTCAATATTTTATTGATCAAAATGTGGGATCCAATGGGCATTAGAGATCACTCTGCCAGTCAGGTAGATTGTGCGGTGGTAATAACAAATGATCCCTAAATCTCCGTGACTACTAAAAAGGTTTGTTTCTTGTTCACGCTCTGTGTCTCCTGTGGTTCATCTTCAGCCTTGCTCTGTCATATTGATGCTGTGACTCAGATTGATCGAGCAGCTTTTATCTGAAATTTCACTAGTTGCTATGGCAGAGGGAGGAGAGAACTGGGGAAAGCACATGCTTATGAAGTTTTTGCTTGGGTGTGACACATGTCACTTAGATTTCACTGGCCGAAGCAAGTCACATGGCAATGCATGAGTCCAGCAGGTGGGGGATGTACAACTCTCTGTCAGGGAAGGAGTCTGCATAGGGTGAATAGCAATGCAGTATACACAGACAGCCTCTTACTTGTTTACTGTGTGGAACATTTGCCTCACCAGAGCTCTATTTTAATCTCCTCTTAGGCGTGCCGGCAGAGCGAAATTGCTCTCCCACTTCCTGGTTTGGTGGAGAGTATTAAAAGGAGAAGGATGCACAAAGCCCGAGTCCTTAATTCTGTTAGTAAGGCAGCATGTAAAACAGTGTAATTATAACAGTATAATTATAAGACATAAAAATAAAGCTTTACACAAATTGTTAAAGCCCATTAATTTTTGCTTGACAAAAAGACATATACCATTATACAATATGCCATTTGAAACATAGAGGTACTGACTATTTGGTGACTGTGTATGCATAATAGGGATTGAGCTGTGGGGAACTGTGAATAGTGGTGGAAAGAGAAGAGCTTCAGAGATCAAATGTTCAGGGCCTTTGCTAATTGAAAATTAATCAGAGTGAAGTTTGAGCATCTCTGGAATAGTAATTTAAGTTACTCAGGAAATGTGATTCCATTTAGAACAGTTTGCTTATATACCTCTTTTCAGGAAGATGTTGAGAATACTCAAGGTTATTTTAGATTTTTTTTTTAAAGATTTTATTTATTTGACCGAAAGAGAACAAGTAGGCAGAGCTGCAGGCAGAGAGAGAGGGAGAAGCAGGCTCCCGGCTAAGCAGATAGGGCAGTACGGGGTTCGATCCCAGGACTCTAGGATCATGACCAGAGTTGAAGGCAGTCGCTTAACTAACTGAGCCACCCAGGCACTCCAATTTAGGTATTTGAGATAATCAAGTCAGTAGCAGTTTATACTAATTAGTAAAGTTTTGTAAAATCATCTTATATTTTCACTGAGAATTTTCTTACTTTGGCCTTTTAAATTTTGGTTATAACTAAATTGATAAATGACAATTTAGAATGTGTGTGACAAATGGATGAACTTTTTAATTCACCAGGGAAAAACAGTATTTACTGAAAGGCTGTAACACAAGCAACAACCTGAATTTTAGATAAGAGTATTGTGTGATTTGGAATGCACTGGGCTACTTTTGGGTGAATGATTTAGGAACACATTGAATTCCTTAGAATTTTATTTGTTATTTCTAATCTAATCAAGACTAGGCAATTTTTTTTCTAGTTTTTGGGAGGGTACTTTTTTTTTAATTAAAAATTTAAGATTTTATTTATTTTAGAGCATGTGGGAGCGTGAGCATGGGGAGGAGCAAAGAGGAGGGAAAGAAAGGGGAAAGATTCTCAAGCAGATTCCATGCTGAGCTCAGGGCCCAATGTAGGGTTCAATCTCATGACCCTGAGATCATGACCTGAGCCGAAACCAAGAGTGAGACGCTTAATGGACTGTGCCACCCAGGCATCCCTGGGAAGTTCATTTCAGTGAAAGAACTAATTGCTTTTTTTTTTTTTTTTTTTAAGATTTTATTTCTCTATTTGACAGACAGAGATCACAAGTAGGCAGAGAGGCAGGCAGAGAGAGAGGGGGAAGCAGGGCTCGATCCCAGGACCCTGGAACCACGACCTGAGCCGAAGACAGAGGCTTTAACCCACTGAGCCACCCAGGTGCCCCTAAATGCTATTTTTTTAAAGTAAGCCCTATACCCAGTGTGGGGCTTGAACTCATGACCCCAAGATCAAAAGTAGCATATTCTACCAGCTGAGCTAGCCAGGTGCCCTTTATTACATTCTTTATTATTCTAGTTTTATTCAAAAACTTTTGAAGAAAAAAAGTTAGTCTTGACTCTGTTTCTAAGGCAAAAGACTATTTAGACAAGTAAAGTCTTATAATTTATTATGTTGTATGACCAGTAAGGTGATGTGTGCTTCCACTGCTTCCCTCATATTTACTAGGCAAGCAGTTAACTGCTTATAAACTACCTGTGGTATTGTTAATACAAATATTTGAGCTGAGTTTAGGGAAAGGGGAGATACTATATTACCCTGGAGAAGTATTAGCATTATATATTGATGTGGGATTTGTTTAGTTGGAACCCAAAAGAGTATTAGGAAAAGTGTCTGTATGTTCAAAGATGCATATTTTTTTCTTTGTTGCTGTAATAAGTGATTATAAAAGGGCCCTGATGAATTAACATACCTGAACTTCAGTTTTGTCAGCCATTTCAGTCAAAACTATTTGGGTAAAGAAGAATATGCCACCAGTTATAGTTACTTTCATTAATGGTGGGGAGAGAAGGCATGTATACTAGGGTTTTATTTAAATCCATGTAAGTGTTCATTAGGCAAATTCAAAGTCCAATTTTCTATTTATCTTTTTATATTTCCAGTTGTAAATTCACTTAAAAAATAATGAAAACTTTCAAGAAGACATTAAGATTTCTTCTCCTTTCATGTCTCCCTGATGAGTTTCTCTATCAGTTGCTGTGTGAGAATTACAGTTTGACTCTAAAACTGGTCTAAACTATAGGTACATTTGCTCAGATTTTCTCTGTGGTATATATCTGGTCATGCATTTGCGTTTTGAAGGATTTCCCTTATGATGTGCAAAGGAAAAGGTAGATAGGCAATTAAATAGAGAGATAGATGAAGAAAACAAATGCTGAAGTGGAGTAATCTGGTGTTACCTCTTAGGAAAATATTTGCTATTGCTAAGCCTCAACTTAAAACACTGTAGAATGAGTGTTGATTATATATAATTTGTGCTGTGACACCCTTTAAAATTTTTACCTATAAGACTTATAGCATGACATCTAGTTATATGATATTTTTAGTTTCTGTGTTTTTATCCTGTTCATTACCAAAGAAGAATTGCAGTGAAAATTTTAATTGATAACTTCCTTTTGATGTTACATGTTTGTCTAACTCTCCTGCAGATTAAATGAAATAGTATCAACTAGTGTAACAAGTAGATGGTAATGCTTGGGTCTCAACCTCCATTGTCTTTTTAAATAATCTGGTGGACACACCTAGACTGCCTTTCTCTCTGCTGTATTTCGACTTTCATATGACACCTATGAGCAAATACTTTAAGCCATTACATGGTGGTGGGATAGCTGTCCACCAGCCTGTGATTCTATTTCAGTAGTATTGCCATCATTCTTTTCATAGTATGATTTGTGTAATTACTTAACTATTTTGTAGGCGTTCTCTGCCTGTGCTCTTTAGAAACCACAAAAGGGCAGGAAGGGAATGATGTTGGATTGGATGGGTATGCTTTGGGACCAGCCTCACTTCAATCAGAGTGGTGTTGGTCCCCCCCCCCCATTTCTGCAACATAATACCCTTCTAGGTAAGATTTCCTTTCAAGGAGGCTTTCAAAGTATGCTGGATTTTTATCTTTCAGTGAAATAAACAGAAAGAGAAGCTTAACTAATGTTAGTAGTTAAGCAGCAATAGTCTTAGACTTAACAGATTTGGATAAATATAGAAATCATTAGGCATGCCTAAAGTGGTGATTCTGTAGTGCCACTTTAATACTTAAGCTAGCCAATAATTTCTTTTTTAAAAAAATCATATATATATATATATATATTTTTTTTTTTTTAAAGATTTTATTTATTTATTTGTCAGAGAGAGAGAGAGAGAGAGAGAGAGAGTGTGAGCACAGGCAGGGGGAGTGGCAGGCAGAGGGAGAGGGAAAAGCAGCCTCTCCACTGAGCAGGGAGACCAATACAGCACTCGATCCCAGAACCCTGGGACCATGACCTGAGCTGAAGGCAGATGCTTAACCAACTGAGCCAGCCAGCATCCCTTGCCAACAGTTTTTTAAATTTTGAAGTAAAAGAGCAAAGTAAAAAGGATATGCAAGAAGGCAGTGAACATGTAGAAATTGGAATAAAAAAACACCATTAGAATAACATTCATGAAATACACAAGGAATAAATTTAATAAAGTATGTGCAAGTGTAAGGAAGAAAATAAAAATGATCTCTAGTCCTCCCCCTTTTGTTTTAAAGGATTTTATTTATTTATTTATTTGACAGAGAGAGAGAGAGAGAGAGAATGAGCGTGCACGAATGCACACAAGTAGGCAGAGTGGCAGGCAGATGGAGAGGGAGAGCAGGCTCTCTGCTGAGCAGGGAGCCCGATGAGGGGCTTGATTCCATGATTTGGCCGAAGGCAGACGCTTGACCGACTGAGCCACCCAGACATCCTGATCTGCAGTCCCTTTATCCAGAGTTACACAGTTTTACTTCAGTCTAAACTTTTCTGCCACCCGTAAACTTAGGCACACAAACATGGACATGGAATCTCTTAAAGGTTTATTTTAATTTGTCCTCACCTAGTTGTATTAATTTACTTTTACCTAACAGTGTTCATGGATATCTTTCTTTAACAGTAATCTTAAGTATTCATAATTTTAAGCATTTTACTATTATATTTCATTACAACACAGTTCACTTTTGTTTACTTCTTTAAAATGTTTTATGGCGTGTGGGTGGCTCAGTGGGTTAATTGCCAGGTTATGGGATATGTTTACCTTCAACTTATGAAGTAATGCCAGATTTTCTGAAATGTTTATACAAATTGGTGTTCCTGTCAGTATGAGAGTCCCATTGCTCTACACACTCATCTGTGTTGTCCAACTGAATTTTAGTTCTGGTGAGTATGTAATAGTATCTTCATTGTGTTATTTTGCTCCCAAAATTGTAATATAAAAAATTCCAAACATACGGGAAAGTTGAAAGAATCTTACAGTGAATATCTGTATGTACTCACTATCTAGGTTCTATAGTTTACATTTTAGTGTACTTGTTTTATCACTTACTTTCCATTACTGTATTTATCCATTTCAGAGTAAGTCTCTTTCAAAATTGGTACAGTTCCCACCAGATACTGTAGCCTGCATGCCCTTAACTAGAGTTTAATGCTTGTTTGTTTGTTTGAATATAACCTCAAGCTTTTCTTGTCTTCATATATAACAAAGAATGAAGCTTAGAACTGGTTCACTTGGCCCTTTCTCTTATCTCCTCCCACTTGCATCACTTACTGGCATTCTTTTAGAACTGCTGTTTGGCTCAACACATTCAAGCCTCAGCACAGTCTTTGTAGTTAGCCTTTTTCTGTAAAATCTGCCCACTTTACCCACTCTGCTTCCTATCGTAAAGCTGCTTTCCCTGGGCATAAAAAGAATCTTTGCCTTTCTTCTTCTGTGTCACTTTGTGGAGTTGGTGCTTACCACAGTTCTTGCGGAAGGTACAGCAGGTTTTAGGAATGTTTACCATGTTTGCAAGAGTGCTACTGGCACAGAAAGCTAGAGTTCAATGTTTGTTAACAGTTCTCTTTATTTAAGGTAAAGCTTACATACAATGAAAGGCACAACTCTTAAGTATACCACTCATGAATTTTGACAAATGCGTAAGTGTGTGCAACTCAAACTTGGCAAGATATAGAACATTACTTTCAACCCTGAGAGTCTCCTCATGCTACAGAAAATCCCTGTTCCTGCTCTCCAAAAGGCAACCACTATTCAAATCTTTATTTATTTATTTATAAAAGATTTTATTTATTTATTTGACAGACAGAGATCACAAGTAGGCAGAGAGGCAGGCAGAGAGAGAGAGGAGGAAGCAGGCTCCTTGCTGAGCAGAGAGCCCGATGCGGGGCTTTATCCCAGGACCCTGAGATCATGACCTGAGCTGAAGGAAGGCAGAGGCTTAACCCACTGAGCCACCCAGGCATCCCTATTTATTTATTTTTTTAAATATTTTTCTTATTATTAGAGAGAGAGAGGATGAGAGGAGAGAGGTCAGCTGGAGAAGCAGACTCCCTGCTGTGCAGGGAGCCTGATGTGGGATTTGATCCAGGGACTCCAGGATTATGACTTGAGCTGAAGACAGTCGCCTAACCATTAACTGAGCCACCCAGGTGCCCCTCAAATCTTTTTTAAAAATCATTTTTTAAAAAAAGATTTTATTTATTTATGTGAGGGATTGAGAACAAGCAGGGGGAAAGGGCAGAGGGAGAGAGAGAGAGAGAGGCAGATTTTCCACTGAGCAGGAAGCCCAATGCAGGGCTTGATTCCAGGACTCCGAGACTAACTATGACCCAAACTGAAGGCAGTTGGTCAACCAGCTGAGCCACCCAAGAGCCCCAGCTACCATCATATTTGTCTTTTATTTCTTTATACATATTAATATAGTTATTATCTATATATTTTGAATCTTATTGTTAGTTATGAAGTGATGTTTTATTGTGAACCTTGTTATAAAATACAATATGCTTGACATTGTATTTGAAGATGAGTTTTCAGGAATCCTTTGAGGCATACTGGAATGTGCTTTTCTTCATAGAGGATATGAGTTTGCTTATGCCAGCTGTCTGGGGGTATTAGATTCAGAGACCACCTTAAAAGAAGTTCAAGGCTTGGGATTTCACTGATGACATTTGAGCAGGAGGATTTCTTGTTAGATTCCACTCCATATATACGAACTCACTCAGAGCTTGAAAATATATATATATATATATTAATCTATGCTTTAAAGAAGATGCTTTTATTTATTTACTAATTAAAAGATTTTGTTTGAGAGAAAGAGATTGAGAGCAATCATGGGCAGGGGGAGGGGCAGAGGGAGAAGGAGTACCAGGTTCTCTGTTGAGTAGGGACTTCATTGCAGGGCTTGATCCCAGGACCCTGGAATCATAACCTGAGCTGTAGGCCCAGCCAGCCAGTTTCCTGAGTGGCTCCAACTGAGCCACCCAGTTTCCCCTAAAGAAGATGCATTTAAAGATTTTCTCATTGTTGGGGCGCCTGGGTGGCTTAGTGGGTTAAGCCTCTGCCTTCGGCTCAGGTCATGATATCAGGGTCCGGGATTGAGGCCCACATCAGGCTCTCTGCTCAGCAGGGAGCCTGCTTCCTCCCTCTCTCTCTCTGTCTGCCTCTCTGCCTGCTTGTGATCTCTGTCTGTCAAATAAATAAAATCTTTAAAAATCTTTTTTTCTCATTGTTATTTCTTTGATTTTTTGTGAGAGGTTGATCTGAATAATATAGCTTGCTTTACTGAAACTTAAAGTTCTACTGAAATTTACTTACCTACATACCTGTTCTTGGACATTGGGTTTTTTTTCCTCTTCTTATTGTAAATAACATTGTGATGAAAAGAAATTGTTCCTGTATATGTATTTCTCCTGTTACTTCAGATTGATGCTGGAAGTGAAATTGTTAGGGTCTGCTCATTTGAAGTCTTTTTTGATATGTATTGTCAAAGTGCCCTCCACACACTGTATTTTCTAAATCTTTGAACTTTTTGCATTTTAATAGGTATAAACTAATACTGCATTATTATTTTAATTTACTCTTCTCCCCATTCTTCACCCCCTCCTTTTTTAAAAGAGAGAATTCATGCTTGCGAGAGGGGAAGAGCAACAGGAGAGGGGGAGAGAGAAAAATCTTAAGCAGGCTCCATGCTCAGCTCAAAACCCAGTGGTGGAGCTCAGTCTCAGGACCCTGAGATCATGACCTGAGCTAGAATCAATGATGGGATGCTTAACTCACTGAGCCACCCAAGCACCCCATCTTCCCCTTTCTAAGTAGGAATGTTTACCATGGTTATTCTGTCCCTATTGTAGCACTATTTATTGAGTGTTTGTGAGGAGGGTGTTGTGTGTGTGTGTCTAAGTGGAGAGGACATGAGCAGCTTTACCTTCTTATATAGGGACTATCAAGCATCACCCATGGATACCGAACTTTGAGATTAATGCTGTTACTGTATAGAACTTTTAGATTATCTCACTTTTGATAGGAGTGAATGTATTTTGTATCATAAATTGAGTGAACTGTAAATTGGTGACTAGAAGAGTGGATTGCTGTATTCATTGATACTGTTCACCAGTAAATTTGGGTTCTCTTCTTTTTGGGCAAGTAATAAAATTACTTTCCTGCTCCTTTGAGGATAGCATGCAAAAAAATGATACGCTTTTGTCAATGAGATGTAAGTGGAATTGACCTATATGACTCTTAAGAAGAACCGGTTTGCCATTTTTTGTTCCTTCTGCTTATCATGCAGGAGATTGGAGCCTCCCTCAGGCATCTGGTTGCTTGGTCAGAACCACTGATAGTGAAGCATTCCTGCTCCTGCCGCTGCCTCCCCACCATTCCTCCTGAACATGGAGAAAAGCAGGAAATACCATTTTTTGTTAAGCCACTGAAATTTATAAATTCTTTGTTATTGCACCATAACTTAGCCAATCCTAACTAACATAGATGACTATAAAAGTGATCAGAAGGGGCACCTGGGTGGCTCAGTCAAGTGTCTGCCTTTGGCTAGGTCATGATCCCAGGATCGAGCCCTGCATTGGGCTCCCTGCTTGGCAGGAAGCCTGCTTCTTCCTCTCCTACTTTCATTACTTGTGTTCCCTTACTCACTGTTTCTCTGTCAAATAAATAAATAAAATCTTAAAAAAAAAAAGTGATCAGAAAAGCTACAAAGCTTTTCTCTGATCATCTTAACAATTATAAAAGAGTGTAATTTTAATTTACTTTTATTGTCACTTACATGATTATTATGTGTATTTTGCTTTTAGATTACTAGTACTTATATCCTCCTACTATCTTGGGGCTTATTGAGTGTAACCTGGATGTTAAATGATCTAAGTATTCCCCTCAATATTTGATTTATATTTTATCTTCATTTACAGATCTTTTTTTCTCTAGAATTTTGAAATTTTTATCTAGTCAGATCAATCTTTTTATTTTTAAAGATGTAATCAGTCTGAGATAGTAGATCTACAGATATTTCTAGAAAAGCTGGTGTTTTAAATTTGAAATTGTTTTGTATGACTAGAAAATTGAGAAATATGTTAAACCACTTTTAATTGCAAATAATATATTGTAATAAATTAATATAACTCTTGAATTGGAATCATGTTCCCAGTTAGACTGTTATGCTCTCATAGACTATTTTTAGTCTATGGTAACCTGAGTTTTTTTTGTCTTTAAATTTTTATTTATTTATTTATTTTAAAAAAGATTTTATTTATTTATTTGATAGAGAGATACACAGCGAAAGAGGGAACACAAGCAGGGAGAGCGGGAGAGGGAGAAGCAGGCTTCCCATGGAGCAGGGAGCCTGAGACGGGGCTCGATCCTGGGATCATGACCTGAGTGAAGGCAGCCACTTAACAATGGAGCCACCCAGACACCCCTAATCTGCGTTTTTATTATAATTACCTATTGTGGGGCACCTGGGTGGCTCAGTGGGTTAAGCCTCTGCCTTTGGCTCAGGTCATGATCCCATAGTCCTGGGATCGAGCTCCGCATCGGGCTCTCTGCTCAGCAGGGAGACTGCTTCCTCCCTCTTTCTTCCTGCCTCTCTGCCTACTTGTGATCTCTGCCTGTCAAATAAATAAATATTAAAAAAAAAATTACCTGTTGTAATACTTTTCGGGTTTTTTTGTTTGTTTATCGTATGTTCTCAGAAAATGGTGGAGTAGAAATTTTAATGTATATTGAATTTAAATTTTCTTTCATATTTTGGCTTTCTTAATGATAGTAATGAGTTATTATTCATATTAGGAATGATTTGAGATACCAGGACTTTAAAATTTTATAAAAGTATTGAATCCTTACTAGAACAGGAAAGTATTTTATTGAAACTGAATGTAGATTTTTAATTTCTTTTTTTTAAGAACTTTAATTTTTTAAATTGTATAAAATATATTTCCTTTTAGATAAGTGATGACGAGAAGAAGCTCCGAGAACCAGAGATTCTTGCTTCATCACCCAGTTTGAGTGGATCTAAGGTAGACTGGGAGTCGGAGTCAGTTTATAAGGTATGTAAACTTTTAAAATACATCCTAAGTTTTATTAAATATATCCCATTGAGCTTTTTATACATAGTTAATATACCCAATCGTATAGCCTCTGGTCACTACTCCCTCTTCTTCTCCCTCTCCTGTGCAGAATTCATCTTCACCCCCGCTGAGGGTGTGCCAACAGTCTGCTGGGCTGTCCCACAGAGTCTACACACTGTCTAACCTTATTTGGTTAGACTAGACTGGTTAGGCTAGACTCTGACCCAACCAAAGCAGGCCATTCTCTTAAAGGAATACTCTTCTCAAAATACGTAGGCTTCGACTCCCCATGCTGAGCTGCCCCTGCAGGGACACTCTTCACCCACTGGGCTTCAATACCTTGTTCTGGATCACTGCTCTGCATGCTAGCCTTTTCATCACTCTTGGGCTCTGATGCCATGATTGGACTATTTTTCCCACCTAGACTCTTCCTTATTCCATTTGGGTCCTGGCATTTTCTGCCCTTTTGCTCTCCCCTGACAAACCTTCTTTAACAACTACTCAGGTTCTGGCATCTTGAAGTGGGCCATCTCTGCTGCCCTCTTTTCCTCAGCACAGATATCTACTCTGCTTGAACCCATTGAATAGCTTTTGGATTGAATAATTCCAGAAGGGGAAGGGGTGGAGCCGAAATTAATTTCAAAAATTTGAAAGCTGCAACACTACAATTTCCTTTGAAAAGCATGTACTGATTATTGTCAGTGAGTGCCAGTAATTTAAAATCCTGCTTCCACATTAGCTCCCTATTTCGACTTCCCTGTTTCTACCATTTAGGCCATCATTCAGTCAGCTTTCCAGATGTAGAGTATGGGAATCAATATTTATTCTCCCCACACCAAGCATTTCCTATTGCTCTCTCTTCACATAATTTTTTTGCTTCTCCTTGAGCGTTTTTGTTTCCACTGTGACCACCTTAATAAGCTAGGATCATGGAATATTAGAGCTAAAGAACACCTAAGGGTCATTTATACCATCTCTCTCCCCTTCCTTGCTGAAATTTAGAAGCATTCATTAAATATATATAAATCATAAGTCTGATCAGTCACTGAGTCTGGACTAGAACTCTTGCTTACAAATTATCCCCATCTCTTGCCTGGATCATTGAAATAAACCCTCTAACTGCCTCCTCCAGTATGTTCTGTGTAGTGCCGTGTCATACGCATACCACCCTGCAGAACAGTTTGACTTTCCACGTGTGTCTGTCTTGTTTTCTCAATTAAGTGATGAACTTCTTTAGGACTCTGTTGTAGTCATAGATATGTTTTTTTTTTAAAAAACATAATCTGTTTATTGGGTGGTATTATTGGATATGTAGAAAAATCTTAGAGATATATATATTATATATATATAAAAAATACAGATATATCAACATATTATTTATTTATTTATTTATTTGAGAAAGAGAGTGTGGGTGGGTGAGGGCAGAGGGAGAGAATCTTCAAGCGTACTCCCCCTAAGCATGGACCCCAACTCACCTCAGTCCCATGACCCATGAGATTATGATCTGAACTGAAACTAAGAGCTAGATGCTTAACCAAGTGAGCTCTTCAGGTGCCTCTTAGGCATATAGATTTATTTATTTTTTATTTTTCTTAAAGATTTTATTTGTTTATTTGACAGAGAAAGAGATCATAGGTAGGCAGAGAGGCAGGCAGAGAGAGAGGGGGAAGCAGGCTCCTGGCTGAGCAGGGAGCCGGACGAGGGGCTCAATCCCAAGACCCCCGAGACCATAACCTGAGCTGAAGGTAAAAGCTTAACCCACTGAGCCACCTAGGCGCCCCAGGCATATAGATTTAACTCTTCTCTAAAACTTGGGTGACTAGGTAATTTGGGGGTCATTTCTTTCACTAAATTTTTTACCACATTTAAGAAAAACTGTATTGGAGAGTAAGGATGATTTTCAGTTTACTCATACTGTGTTCTCATATCATAAAATTTTAGGGTAGTTCTCAGGATTTAAAAAAAATGCAAGTGGAATATTGTGTTTTAAATGGTATTTACTGGTAAATACTTCACTAGTGGAACTGAGCAGTTTTTATTTTCATTTCTTGGTGTTGAGATTAACTTTTCTAATGTATTTTTCTAGTGAAATAATGGAAACAGATGAAATTTAGAATTACTAGTAATTTTTGTCATCGAACATACTGTATATACATAATTGATAAGAGTAAAATTGTGGAATATGTCATATGAGGGGAATGCAACATGGTTAGTGGGCTTGACTTGAGTGTTTAAAATTGTAAAGATTATAATTTGTAAATTCATGAGTTAAGAATAAAAATAACGCATTCTAACTTGGCTTATTATTATTTTTCAAAGCATATACTCTGAAATGAGCACATTTTTGGACTGTCATTTCTTCCTAATGTTTGTCATTTAGTTTTAAGGATTATATATTGGTTTTTTGTTTGTTTATTTTTGATCTGCTGGGACAAATTCTTACAGGAAGAATTTTATTTAGATTTAGTACTTAGGAAGATTTAGGGAGATTTCATGACACGTACTGACTTGTTTTCCCTGTTTCACTATGAATTCAGATCCCTTTTGCTGATGCTCTGGATTTATTCCGAGGAAGAAAAGTCTATTTGGAAAGTGGCTTCGCTTATGTACCACTTAAAGATATTGTGGCAATAGTCCTGAATGAATTCAGAGCCAAACTGTCCAAGGCTTTGGCAGTAAGTGTTTCACTTTATTTCTGTATTTACCTTATTTCTGCATAGTCACATTTTCAATTATATACTTTTGGTAGTTTTGTTCTGTACTTCTTAAGAAATGATTTTTATAATGATACTTTAATTGCTTATGATATTGGTAATTCTAGAGCCACTAGGTTTTTTTTGTTACTGCCCATGGTTAGTTTCCTTAGTTATCTTTCTTATAGTAATACTAATAGTGAGCTGATTAATTTTGTGAGAGGCTTCTGTGAGTTGTGTCTTCAAGGTTGTGCCTTTTTTCCTTGGAGATGGATTTCTTATGAGGCCCTTCACAATTGTTGTTGCCTATGGTATATGTGGTCCCTAGATTTCTGTTCTGAATTGGTATTTTGTATCTGTAGAGGGCGATATAGAAGAAAGCCTTTATAAAAATGCTGATACGCTACTGCTTCAATAAACAACCTATTGCTAAGTGAAAGTGGTAGTAGCTGTTTGAATAAATAATATGATCAGGGATGCCTGGGTGGCTCAGTTGGTTAAGAGTCTGCCTTCAGCTCAGGTCATGATCCCAGCGTCTGGAGATTGAGTCCCACATGGGGCTTCTTGCTCGGTGGGGAGCCTGCTGCTCTCCATGCCTATGTATTCTTTCTCTCTCTTTATGTCAAATAAATAAATAAAATCTTTAACAAAACAAAACATGATGAGTGCTTTTCAGTGGATTTGTTCAAAGAGTTACACTTAAGTGATAACATCTTAAAAATACATGTTTTGGTAGGGGACTTGAATACCCTACTTAACATTAATGAGTTGACCATCCAGATAGAAAATCAACAAGGAAACAGTGGCTTTGTTTGACACACTGAGCCAGATGGATCTAAGAGATATATTTAGAACATTCCATCCCCAAACAGCTGAATACACATTCTTTTCAAGTGCACATGGGACTTTCTTCAGAATAGATCACATGGTGGGCCACAAAACAAGTTTCAACAAATTCCAAAAGATTGAAATCATATCATGCATCTTTGGCGACTACAATAGTATGAAACTAGAAATCAAGTCACAAGAAAACTTTGGAAAGAACACAAATATATGGAGGTTAAATAACACACTGCTAAATGATGAATGGGCCAATCAAGAAAAGTCAAAGAGGAAATTAAAAGATACTTGGAAACAAATGAAAATACAATGACAAAATTTTGGAGATGCAGCAAAAGCGGTTCTAAGAGGGAGGATAATAGTAGTATAGGCCTACCTTAAGAAGCAAGGAAAATCACAAATTAAGAACCA
The DNA here is from genome assembly GCF_964662115.1 of Mustela nivalis. Lineage (NCBI taxonomy): Eukaryota > Metazoa > Chordata > Mammalia > Carnivora > Mustelidae > Mustela > Mustela nivalis. The sequence goes on from NC_139024.1 coordinate 102,222,340, forward strand.
AACCTTACACCTAAAGGAACTGGAAAAAGAACCAAAGCTTGGAGCCAGTAGAAGGAAGGAAATAATAAAGATTAGAGTAGAAATAAATGAAATAGAGACTGAAGAAACAATAGAATAGATCAATGGAGCCAAGAGTTGGTTCTCTGAAAAGATCAATAAAATTGTTAAACCTTTGCCCAGACTCATCCAAAAAAAAAAAAAAAAGGACTCATAAAAATCAGAAATGAAAGAGGAGAAATAACTGCTGATACCACAGAAATATAAAGGATTATAAAAGAATGTTATGGACAATTATATGCCAGGCAATTGGACAACCAAGAAGAAATGAGTAAATTCCTAGAAATATTTAAGCTTCCAAAACTGAATCAGTAATAAAAAGAAAATTTGAGCAGACTGATTAGTAGCAATGAAATTGAATTGGTAATTAAAACCTTCCAACAAACAACAAAAGTCCAGGATTAGATGGCTTCCAGGCAAATTCTACCAAATTTTAAAGAAGAGTTAATACTCTTTTCAAACTATTCCAAAAAACAGGAGCAGAGAGAAAGCTTCCAGATTCATTCCGTAAGTCAGCATTACCCTAATACTAAAAGGTACTACAAAAAAGAACTATAGGCCAGTATCTGAACACAGTTGTAAAAATCTTAAACAAAATATTAACAAACTAAATTCAATAATTCATTAAAGTGGGATTCCTTCCAGGGATGCAAGGGTGGTTCAGTATTCACAAATTGATCAGTATGATAAATCTCATCAACAAGGAGGTAAAAGCCTTATGATCATTTCAGTAAATGTGGAAAAAGCATTTGACAAAATACAGTGTCCATTCATGATAAAACTCTGAACAAAATAGGTTTAGAGGGAATGTACCTCAACACAATAAAGGCCATATATGAAAGACCCACAGACTAACATCATACTCCATGGTGAAAAACTGAGAGGTTTTACCTTAAGATCAGGAATAAGACAAGGATGTCCACTCTCCTGCCTTTATTTAATGCATTACTGGAAATCCTAGCCACAGTAGTCCTATAGGAAAAAAGAGATGGAAGAGATCCAAATTGGTAAGGAAGAAGTCACTTTTACTATCTGCATATGACATAATATATATAGAACATCTGAAAGACTCCACTAAAAACTACTAGAATTGACAAATGAATTCAGTAAGGTCACAGATTACACAATTAATAATAGGAATTTTGCATTTCTTCTTTTTTTTTTTTTTTAAGATTTTATTTATTTACTTCAGAGAGGTAGAGAGAATAAGCAGGAGTCGGAAGGAGGGATGGAGAAGCAGACTCTCTACTGACCAAGGAACCTGATGCAGGGCTCCATCCCAGGACACTGGGACCATGACCTGAGCTGAAGGCAGATACTTAAGAGACTGAGCCACCCAGGCACCCCCAAATCTTGCATTTTTATACACTAATAATGAAGTAGCAGGAAGAAATTAAGAAAACAGTTCTGTTTATAAGTATACAAAATGCTGATAGAGCTGAATTATACATATTTTGGTAACCCTAATCAGTAATCAAAATTATTTATACAAGAAAATATTACCCTTTTTAACTCTGAAGGAAAGATTGGCCTGTATTTCTGACTGGAATCAGTATAGCTTAAAAGAGCCACATCACATAACCTTGAAGTTCTGAATCAAGTACCAAACGTGCAAATCTAATAGAATGCTTAGGAATAAACTTAAGCCAGGAAGTGAAAGACCTGTACTCTGAAAACTGTAAAACAATGATGAAAGAAATTGAAGATGACACTAACAAAGGGAAAGATATTTCGTGTTCGTGGATTGGGAGACCAATATTGTTAAAATGTCTATACCACCCAAAGCAGTCTACAGATTTAGTGCAATCCCTGTCAAAATACCAAGAGCATTTTTCAGAGAACTAGAACAAATAACTCCAAAATTTTTATGGAACCACAGAAGAGCCCAAATAGCCAAAACTGGTGGTATCACAATCTCAAATTTCAAAATAGAGTGTCAAGCTGTAGTAATCAAAACAGTATGGTTCTGGCATAGAAATATAAAACAGATCAGTCGAACAGAATGAGTCCAGAAATGAATTCATGCTTTTGATGATCAATTAATCTATGACAAAGGAGGTAAGAATATACAATGGGAAAAAGTCTCCTCAACAATTGGTGTTGGGAAAACTGGACAGCTACATGCAAAAGAATGAAACCGGGCCACTTTCTTAGACTATAATAACTCAAAATAGATTAAGAACCTAAGTGTGAAATGTGAAGCCATAGAAATCCTGGAAGAAAACATAGACATTAGTCTCTTGGACATCAGGTATAGGACCATTTTGCTAGATATGTTTCCTTTGTCAAGGGAAACAAAAGTAAAATTAAATTGTTGGGAATACTTCAAAATAAAAAGTTTCTCCACAGCAAAGTAAACATCAACAAAACTAAAAGAGCCTACTGAATGAGAAACGGTATTTGCAAGTGATGTATCTCATAAGGAGTTAATGTCCAAAGGTATTAACTTACTACAACTCAACACCAAAAAATAATCTGATAAAAAAAATGTACAAAGGGTCTGAATAGACATTTTTCCAAAGAAGACATAGAGATAGCCAAAAGACACATGAAAAGATGCTCAACATCACTCATCATCAAGGAAATGCAAATCAAAATGACAATGAGTTATCATCTCACATATGTCAGAATGGCAAGGATGTGGAGAAGAAGGAACCCCTGTGCCCTGTTATGGAAATTCAAGGTGGTGTAGTCATTGTGGAGAATGGTATGGAGGTTCCTCAAAAAATTAAAAATAGAACTATCATATGACCTAGCAATTCCACTACTGGCTATTTACACAAAGAATACTAACGTGTTAATGCAAAGAGATATATGTACCCATATATTTATTGCAGTATTACTTATAATAGCCAAAATATGGAAATAATCCAAGTGTCCATCAACAGATGAATGGATAAGAAGATGTATGCACACACACACATACACAAGAAAATTACCTATAAAGAATGAAATCTTGGCATCTGTAATAATAACATAGATGGATCTAGAGGGTATAATGCTAAGTGAAATAAGTCAGAGAAAGCCATGATTTCACTCATGTGGAATTTAAGAAATACAGAAAAAAAGAGACGAAAAGACTTAAATACAGAGAACAAATTGATGGTTCCTAGAGGGGAGGCTGGCAGGGGATTGGGTGAAATAGGTGAAGATTAAGAGTGCACTTGTCCAGATGAGTAATGTATAGAATTGTTGAGTTGTTACATTGCACACCTGAAACTAATTATGTATGTTAACTATACTTGAATAAAAATACATTTTGTAGTACCTTTGCCTTTTAAAATGAGTCTAGTTTTTTTAAATAACTTTGTGGTACTCCAAGCAAAAGAGAACTTCAAAGTTGTGATGTGGCTCTTGTTAGGCTATACTAATACCAGCAGAAGCATAGGCCAACCTTTTCAATTGAGTTAAAAATTACAATATTTTCTCATTTAAATAATTTTTATTACTGACTGTCCAGGGTTACTTAAACATGTATAATTCAATTATTTCAGTATTTGGGAAGACTAAAATATTAACTAGTTTTATTAATAAGGCACTTTATGAAAGCACCAGTACAATAGGTATTTACTATTAATATTTTTCCTCCTTCCCTAATTCTGTATTTTTTACTTAAAAAAATCATCGGTAAAGTTAATGTTCTTATGTTTTAAGTTTTTAAAAGATTTTATTTGAGAGGAAGAAAGAGAGCATGCGCACACATACAAGCAGAGGGAACCCAATGCAGGAATCCATTCTAGGATCTGGGGTCATGCCCTGAGTTGAAGGCAGATGCTTAACCGACTGAGTCACCCAAGCACCAAAGTTAATGTTTTTAAATAGTTTCTTTAGTAGTTTGTGACTTACCTTGAACCGTATCTATTTACGGATGAAGATAGTGTCTTTCAGTACAGTAAATCTCTGTAATGGACACTGATGTTTGCCTACTAGTTGGCAAATAAAACTACTGGTTTTATTCACCCATTTTCTCTGCTGACATTTTGGATAGCACTTCTTTGTGTGAATCAACTGTATACTTTTTAGGACATTAGGCATCCCTCGCTCTCATTTACTGAATGACCTCCCAGGTCCCACGAAAAACAAAAATGTCATCATGCATTTCAGAAAGGTTCTAGAGTATTGGTACCACTCCTGTGCTGATTTTGGTCTTTTTCCTTCTCTTTTCCTAATTGTTAATCTGTGCACATAATATAATAATTGTGGCTGAAAAATGTGAGAAGTTGTTTGGGTGCCAGTAAAAATGAGCACATGCATATTTGCTCTTCAGTTTATCTTTCTAATAATCTATGTGCAAAGAAGGATATGTCCAGTTTTTAGCAAACTTTATAAATTGGATATTAAAGATAAACTTTTATATAAGTTCCTATGTTAGTAACACTTTCATTTTTTAATCAAATTTCATTTAAGTTTTGTACCCTATTGGGAAATTCTTTTCTCGTTTTTCCCTCCTGCTCATTCTTTCCTCCCTCCATAGTAACTTTAAAGGGGCGCCTGGGTGGCTCAGTGGGTTAAGCCTCTGCCTTTGGCTCAGGTCATGATCTCAGGGTCCTGGGATGGAGCCCTGCCATTGGGCTCTCTGCTCAGTGGGGAGCCTGCTTCTGCTTTTCTCTTTGCCTGTCTCTCTGCCTGTTTGTGATCTCTGTCAAATAAATAAATAAAAAATCTAAAAAAAAAAAAAAAAAAAAGCGGCGCCTGGGTGGCTTAGTTGGTTAAGCGCCTGACTCTTGATCTCAGCTTAGGTCTTCATCTCAAGGTTGTGAGTTCAAGTCATGAATTGGGCTCCATGCTACTTAAAACGAAAACAAAGTAACTTTGTAATAATGTTTTACAATTTTGAAATACATACTTACAAAAAAGTTGCAAGTAAACAATAGCATTTTGCCATAGGCTTCTGAAAATAAGTTTCCAACCTGATGCCTCATTGCCCCCAGTACTATAGGTTGTAATTTTATATTGTTCCAATTTTAGTATATGTGCTGCCGAAGTGAGCATTTATAAACAAAGATATTTTCCTGTATAACGACAGTTCAACTTTGAGAATAAGAAAATTAGCATCAATACATGAGTACCATCTAATCCTTAGTTCTCATTCAAGTTTCACAGTTTCACAGTTGAATTATGTCCTTAATTTCAGAAGGATTCAATTCTGTATCAGATGTGTTATGTTTTTTTAGTCTCCTTCAGTCTGGAGCAGGTTCTTCGTTTCTGTTGGACTTTCATGACTTTTTTTACTTCTGAAGAAAATACCAAACTATGATGAAGTTATGCTCATTATGTGTTTTTTTCTCTCAACAAAAATGTAAGTTCTGTGAGAGTAGGGGCTCTTGTCTTAATTAAAATTTGTTATTTGTTATTTAACGTCTAGCAAGTGCCTGGTAAAGTTTTACTGAGCTCTGATAGATTATAATAGCTTCCACTTGTGTAGAGTTTATTATTTGCTGCCTCACTGGACCTTTACCACAGTCCTCTGAGGTAGACAGGGACTACTGTCTGCATTATACAGTGAGGAAAATGTAGCTCCAAGAGGCTAAGTAATTGGCTAGCAATTGCTGGAGCTCTAAATTTCAGGTTTTCTAATTTTAATTTTTAGAATCTTTTGATGAGAACTGGATCTTTTTTTTTTTTTTTAATATTTTATTTATTTATTTGACAGACAGATCACAAGTGGGCAGAGAAGCAGGCAGAAAGAGAGGAGGAAGCAGGGTTCCTGCTGAGCAGAGAGCCCGATGTGGGGCTTGATCCCAGGACCCTGGGACCATTACCCGAGCTGAAAGCAGAGGCTTTAACCTACCGAGCCACCCAGGCCCCACTGAGAACTGGATCTTTATAAGGAGTTAGATTATTGAGGATTTAGATTTTTAAAAACTGAGGAAATACTAAAAATTATATTAGGATCCAGTTATAGAACAGGTAAAAAAGTTGAATTAGGAGCTGAGTTGGAATAAATGGATAACCAGTTAGAGAAAAGAATGAGGGGAAGATGTATTTATTTGCCTCACATAACAATTTTAGAAGCTTTGGCCAGTTATTTCAGTTAATGGTTTATTTATTTATTTATTTAAAAGATTTTATTTATTTATTTGTCAGAGAGAGGGCATAAGCAGGGGTAGCAGCAGGCAGAGCAGGCAGAGGGAGAAGCAGGCTCCCCACTGAGCAGGGGGCCTAATGTGGGACTTGATCCCAAGACCTGGGATCATGACCTGAGCCGAAGGCAGAACAATTAACGGACTAAGCCACCCAATAAACTATTGGCATCCCAATAGTTTATTTTTTTAAATAACTTTTTGTTCACCCACATATTGTTTTGGGTACTAGAGACACAGTACTTGAGATAGATGAGTTTTTTTTCTTTTTTTTTTTAATCTCAAATTGTACTGGAGGTAGACAATCACCAAAGAAATAAATAATAACACTATTGTATCTAACATGAGGGAGCCAGCTGAACAAATACAGAGGAAAGTGTTTCAGGCAGAAGAGAATCTTGGCATTTTTGCAGAATGTAAAAGGCCCGTGTGGCTGGAGTGTAGTGAGGCAGCAGAGGGTAGTACAAGATGGGCCTGCGATGACTCAATACAGGACTTTGGATAAACCAGGGTTGAGAGTTTGATTTAACTCAGTAGAAAACCACTGGATGGTTTTGAATTTGGGAGTGATATGATCTGATTTATGTTTTAAATAGATTACTGTGACTCCTGCTTGTAAAGCACTTTGAGGGGCAAGTAAGAATGGAAACATGAAAAGTAGTTGGGAAGTTTATTGCTGTCTAGATGGTGGCTTGAAATGGGTGATTGCATGAGGCTGTGATGACAGACTGGGTGTGAGAGGAAAGAGGAAATAGATAATCATAATGATAGCTGGAACTGGATTTAATATTTGCCAGGTGCATTTCTAAATGCTTTATATGAATTAGCATATTTAATCTTCATGGTAACTGTATCAGGTGGGTGCTGTCACTATTCAGAGGCTTATGACATCTCTGCATAGGTAGAGAGGAGCAGAGGCAATATTTGAATCCATGTGATCGGGACTTGGAGTCTGTATTCTGGACCACTGTGTTACACTGCCTAGACTTTTGTCCTAAATAACTAATTAGGGGGTGATGCCTTTTACCAAGATGGGGAGGCATGTGAGAGAAGTACGTAAAACCAAGAGTTCTGTTTTGACTAGGTCAAGTGGGAGGTGCTTTATTAGTCATCCAATTGGAGATGGCAGTTATGAAGTTGGATTTAGAAGTTAGATTTCTGGGGAGGAGAAGGTGAGGCCATGAGATTACATGAGATCACATAGGAGAGAGTGGCTCTTTGGTGGAGAGCCAAGGAGGGCGCACAACTGAGCATGAGTTTCCATACAACCTTTACTCTGTGTCATGAAGCAGTAGAATATGCTTTGTTTTGAAAAAATGCAACAGCTTCGGCAGCAGCTCTTCCTGCCCACGGGTCCTGTCCCCGTGCTTTAATAAACCATCATTTTGCGCCAAAGATGTCTCAAGAATTCTTTCTTGGTCATCGGCTCCAGACCTCAGCCCACTGAACCTCACCTAGGTTCTAGAACTTCATCATATGGCGCCCAACGTGGGGCTGTGAGTCTTTATATTTGGACTCTGAGCGTCGGTGCAAAATTGGTGAGTTCTTTCTCTTTTCTTCCTTTACTCTCATTTCAGGGGCTTTTCAAGGAGTGTGGTCTTATTGGAACACTTGCATGTCAGTAGCTCAGGGTGTAATCCTCTAGCCCGTGGCTACTCTATGGGGAGGAGAGCGTCTGTCTCTTGGCTGTAAGTTAGTATCCTGGCCGGAATGGCAATAGACCCAGAAACTTGATACCCTCTCTTTATTCCTGTTCTTATATAAAATTGTCTCTCTTGGGCATGGGACAGCCACCTAAGTCGCCAGGACGGCTGCCAATCTTAAGACTCCCGTGTGAGGTTTCCTCCTGATTGATCTAATGTGATCCCTTCCACATTCCTGGTCTAGCCACTTCTGGCTGCGAGACCTCCGCTGGGAGCCGGCCGAAACCAGTACCCGATTGAATTAAAACACAACCGGGGACCGTTTCCTAGGGAAGTTGGCTGCAAGGATCACATGTATTGGAATGTTGCATAGACCATGATGGATTTCAGTCTTTACTGTTTCTTGTCAGTATCTTCTACAGACTTCTTAAAGCTATGTTTTTTTTTTTTTTATTTAAAAAAAATGCAACAGCTTCTTAAGTTGTAGCTGAATTTCCTCAAAGTAAATTATCTTTTTTTCTGGCATAGTGTGACTAATTTCTTTCTTTTTTTTTTTTTTAATTTTTTTTTTTTAAGATTTTATTTATTTATTTGACAGAGAGAGATCACAAGTAGGCAGAGAGGCAGGCAGAGAGAGAGAGGAGGAAGCAGGCTCCCTGCTGAGCAGAGAGCCCGATGCGGGACTCGATCCCAGGACCCTGAGATCATGACCCGAGCCGAAGGCAGCGGCTTAACCCACTGAGCCACCCAGGCGCCCAGTGTGACTAATTTCACTTTCTCTTTGTGAGATTCATCATTAGAAGGTGCTGGTACAAATTAAAAATATAGACTTTCAGAAAGTATTATTTACACACTTCTAATTTAGATATAGAAAGAAGGACTTTGATAAGTTCCCAAAGAAATAATGGCAGGCAAATAAGAAGCCCTTTCTCAAAGTCACAGTGAAAGGAAAGATTTTCTTTTTTTGAAAAGGGTTTCCTTTTCACATTTTTAGAATACTAGTTAAGTTTGTGGCTCACCATGTTTTGCTACTTTGAAAAAATGTTCTTTATAAGCACTTGATCAAGTAATTTTTGTTTCTAAAGAGTTTACAATCCTCTTAAATCTTTTATCCTCTTTTAAAGAGCTGTATTCAGTTTAGTTTGTTAAATTGTGGTTAAATATAATTAATTTTCTTGAATGGTTACTTAACTTGTAATCACATTAATTTTCTTGAATGGTTACTTAATTTGTAATTACACAAGAATTTTTGTTTTATGTCTAACTAGTTGATTTTCTTGGGTTTTAGATTGATTACTGTGTCTTTTTTAATATTTCTTCCTGATTATATAATGTCATTTTAAGGCGGTTACAATAAATCAATCAGTGCTGCAGCTAATGCTTCACCTGCACCTTTATATTTAGTATCCGACACCGGCCCATTTATTCTCTCATGGTACTGATCTGTAGGAAACAAAACGTTGCAGTTGAAAGCCATGAAACTAATGGAAAGAATCATTTTGTGGGAAGAAGTAAACATCATCCTTCTATTTTGAGACACACTAGTTGACTGAGGATGCTAACCTGAACTTGATCGTTACTTGGTATGTGAGATAGTGGTTTATTCAACCTTATATAATGTCCAGCTTACAATTATGTCCAATTTCTTTAACATATTAGGTTTACTATATAGTGCCTAGGTTAGGATGGGAGATGGGACATTTATGAGACGGAACTTTGACCCTCAAGATCTCAAGATCCCTTTTATCTAGTAGGGAGAGCTAAAATGTACACTAAAGACTTAATGACTAGGTTGAAATGGGCATTGTCCTGAGAGTTGTGTCACCTCAACTGAGGGAATTTTGAGAATGGAGTTGACCTTGGCTTTAAGTCATTTGCTAGATGGAGAGATGAACAGTTTGCAGAGTAGTAGAGCTAAATGATTGGGGTGCTGGAATGCCTAGGCTGTATTTAGAGACTGGTTAGTGGTATCTTTGCTTGGATTTAATGTGTATGAAGAATAGTAGATCAGTTTGTAACAGTGGATATTACCAGGCTTATGAGTTTGAGTTTTAGTCATATGTTAGTGGTTTCCAGACTTTTTGATTGTGCTCCCTTACTTAAAATATCACACATCTTCAATGTACAGATGTAGATATTAGAAAGTAGTTTTAAAAAAGAAGAAAAAAGGGAATAGATAGTTAATTTCTTTCTCTATCTCAGTAGATCATCTTGCATATATCTATTTTGGAAACCATTTTTTAAAAATTTAATTTTTTTTTTTTCAGTGTTCCAAGATTCATTGTCTGTGCATCACACCCAGTGCTCCATGCAGTACGGGCCCTCTGTAATACCTGCCACTGGGCTCACCCATCCCTCCACCCTTCTCCCCTCCAAAACCCTCAGTTTGTTTCTCAGAGTCCACAGTCTCTCATGGTTCATCTCCCCCTCTGATTTCCCCCAATTCACTTTTCCTTTCCTTCTCCTAATGTCCTCCATGTTATTCCTTATGCTCCACAAGTAAGCAAAACCTTATGATAATTGATTTTTTCTGTTTGTCTTATTTCACTGAGCATAATCTCCTCCAGTCCTATCCATGCTGATACAAAAGTTGGGTATTCATCCCTTCTGATGGCTGAGTAATATTCCATTGTATATATGAACCATATCTTTATCCATTTGTCTGTTGAAGAGCATCTTGGCTTTTATTTTGGAAACCATTTTGAATAAAACTGCTTGTGTTACCATTGGATATGTGTTTTAGCAATAGGGATATGAGACAGAGCTATTTGGTATAGAAAGTGATTTTGGTATTGGGTGTGTTCAATTTCTTGGATTAATAGGACATTCTGGTAAATCTGGGTTAAAATTTAGAAAAATTCTTGGCGATTAAGACACAGATTTGGGAGTTACCCACATGGTTGTGAAATTTGAACCTGAACTAGTGGATGTAATTTCTAAGGAGTGAAGAATAAAAAGAGAAGAGGACCAAATACTAAACTATTTCGGGGTTGGGTATGGGGATCAGTGAGGTGCAATGAGCTAGATACCACAAAAGAAGAAGTCAGTTTTGCCATCTTTTTCCATATGTATTTTACTTTAGAAAATGAGGCTTTTGGCACCATTCACAGAATAGGACTCGGTAACAATTATTTTCTTGTTTTAGTGAGATATTCTAGGTTTTTGATAGAAAGGTTTATTCATTGGGCACCTGGGTGGCTCAGTGGGTTAAACCTCTGCCTTCGGCTTGGGTCATAATCTCGGGGTACTGGGGTCGAACCTTGCATTGGTCTCTCTGCTCAGCGGGGAGCCTGCTTCCCCCTTTCTCTCTGCCTGCCTCTCTGCCTACTTGTGACTTCTCTCTCTCCCTCGGTCAAATAAATAAATAAAATCTAAAAAAAAAAAAAAAAAGGTTTATTCACTGAGAAAAATCAGTAATGTACATGAAAGTGCTTAAAAGTTTCAAAGTGCTAGTAATTTTTTAAGGTGTTTTTTGAAGGGGTTCGTTTTTGTGAAGAATATTTTAAGGAGTTTCGATTTTACCATTTTTTCCCTATAATGCTTAGTATACCTTTGCATTTTGTGTTTATGGAAATTATTGGTGGCAAGAATTTTAATGAATCACTTATTTCAAGTTTTCTTGGCTTTTTAGTGGCCAGCAAGTGTTAGTGGTACATATACATAGAATTTTTAGAGCAGGCAAGGGTTTTAGAGTTGTGTGGTAATCATTTGTGTGTTTTCTTGCCCTTATTTTTGGCAGCTAGAATGTAAACTCTAGGTTTATAGATATCAATGGACATGCTTGCTTGTCTTGTTCCATGTGATAGTGCTTTAGTGCAATGCTTTCTTATTATGAGAGGCTCTGTAAATACCAGTAATGCCTCTTCATTTTGCCCATGAAAGCATAGCACCAGAAAGTTCAACAGTTTACCAGAATTCACTCAGCAGACCATTAACCGACTTAGCCACCCTAGGCACTCCTACATGTTTTAAATGTAGGGTTTACCAGGGTAAAGATCGAGCCATATTCATCTTCTCCATGGTGGGGCTTGTGCTATATCCTGCTTAATTATCTCTGATACCTAGCACAGTACCTTGTGCAGAGTATGTGCTCAGGACCTTAGGAAGTACCTTGTGAGAACTGTGTGTTTGCATTTTCTCCAGATTTGTTGAGGAAACCAAAGTGAAAGGAGGTTACACTTGAGTGTACTGTCTATAAAAGAGTAAAATTTTGATAATGGGTAAAGTGCAACTGTTTATGACCTCAGAATACTTTCGAAGAACTAATGCAGTTGTCTATAGTGGTTTAAACTGTTACTCTTTTGACATTTTTCCTCTGGAATATGTAAGATGGGAATTTTATACTTTGTTTAGAAACTCTGATGATGCAACATAATTCAGGCTTAAACTCTAGCTACCTTGAGAATAGCAGCTTCCTTCTTCATGATTGGACTAACTCTCTATAGAATAATTCTTAGGTTACTGTTTTTGTGGTCACCTGTGTCCTCTGTGCATCCTACCCACCCCCAGAAACAGAAAAGATCCCTCTTTATAAACACTTCTGTTCCTCAGATCATTTATCATATTTAAGATTTATAGTTAACCATTTTAAAGGAGTAGCCAAAATTGTCTTGAAAAACATAGTACTTTATATGTCATTTATGGTTTTTTTACTAATTTTTTTTCACTGAGCTGCATTGCTTTTATTGATACCTGAGAGGACCAAAATACAGATTTTTGTCTGTTACTTGTGATGAGAAAGTATCAGCAGATTCTGTTGCTAGGAAACAGCTGAATACTGAAATAGTTTTTTTGGGGGGTTACTTGTAAATTCACATCTTTGACAGTTCTGCTCTCTTAGAGCAAAAATTTATTCAGTCACTACAAGGAAAGATGCATCACCTGTTTTCTAATTTTTTATTATAAAGTATTTTTATTTTTTATTTAAGTTTTTATTTTAATTCCAGTTAGCTAATGTACAATGTTGTATTAGTTTAGTTTTCCAATTTAAAAATTTTGCACAGGGAAGCTAGGATTATGAAAAATATTTGAGAAATATCTAATATCTAAAAATATTAGATGTTGAGAGTATAATTTGTAACCACGACTGGACATTGAAAAATAATGATTAGACATTTTTGAATTTTAGTTTTTTTTTTTTAAAGATTTTATTTATTTATTTGACAGACAAAGATCACAAGTAGGTAGAGGGGCAGGCAGAGAGAGAGGGAGAAGCAGGCTCCCCGCTGAGCAGGGAGCCCGATGCTAGACTCAGTCCCAGGACCCCGGGACCGTGACCCGAGCTGGAGGCAGCCACTTAACACTGAGCCACCCAGGCGCCCCTTGAATTTTAGTTTTTTTAAGGGTTTCTGATTCATCATTAATGAAAGAAAGAATGAGAATGGGAGGAGGATAGATATAAACATACACACACACACACACACACACACACACACAGGACAGAGGATTTAAACCAAAGAGAAATATATTAAGCCAACTTCGGGGCGCCTGGGTGGCTTAGTTGGTTAAGCATTTTTATTTGGCACATGTCATGATCCCAGGGTCCTGGGATTGAGCCCCGGAGGCAGAGTTGGAGTCTGAGTCCCGTAATCCGAGTTGTCTGAGTCGTCCGAATTGGAGTTGGGGAGTCAGAGTTGGCCTTTCTGCTAAGTGGGGAGCTTGCTTCTCCCTCTCCCTCTGCCTGCCGCTCCTCCCTCTGCTTGCATTCTCTCTCTGTCAAATAAATAAATAAATCTTAAAAAAAAAAAAGTTAAACCAGCTTTGTTTCATGGAAATAGGTTGGCCACATCCTATATTAAATTGCCCAGGTCTACTCTTTTACCTGTAACACTTAATATATGTGCCAGAGAAAAGAAATATTAAAAAGAAGTATTTGTCTATAATCAGGTTTGCTTTCTTTTATAACCAGCTGTCATTTAATTTTGTCATGGTTATATAATGTTGAGAAAAAGATTTATTCATATTCAATTTAGTAAGTTTTCTTGAATATTCACTTTTGACCAGGCAAACACTGGTGACAGGTGTGACTGAGCTTTCAGGGTGTTCAGAACATGTGAGAGGGAGCAGCAGTGGGAGGGAGATGTATATGGTTCTCCTACACCGTGGTCAGTAAAAGCTTAAGTACAGAGTAGCACAGAAAAGAGTGATGAATTCAGTGTGGAGATCCCAGAGAGGGCTTCAAAGAAGACAGCAGCTTTGATCTGGGTTTGCAGAGCTCTTTCTTAGCTATGAACAGTTCCCTGATCTTTTCTTTTTTGGGGAGTAGGGGTAGGGGATGGTGAATAAGATCACTGTTATTTGTCTTCATCTTTGAATTCCCTCTTTGTTTCTTCCTTGTCTGTACCTGTGGCTGATAACAAGCCCTGACATTTCTCCTCTTGCTCACTCCATTCAGGGAGAGGAGTACTGTTTGTATACCAGTTTCTGATTCTTTGCCTTCAAATTTCACTGCTTGTCTGTTTAATTGCACACATATAGTTGAGGAACTTGTCAGAGAGTACAGAATCCATCTTCTGGTTTACATGCATTGTGAATCTTGTGCCTCAGAAATAAAAATCTTATTAGGGCTTTACATCTTTATCGAAGTGACACAGAACCTTCTGAACTCAAGTAGGCAGGTTATATACTAACATTGGGGTAGTGTGGGAAATATTATCTAGAATATTTAGGGGAGTAATGCATAAGTTCAAAACAAAAATAAAAAGAGCAAATGAAAATTATCCTAGACTTGTTTATATTAGAAATAATCAAGGAATGATGGAATTGAGGGTAACTGAATGCACAGGTTTGGTTTCCCCTAAATTTTTAAGGAGACTTTAAGAGTAGGAGTAAATGTTTTATGATCCCTCTTGCTGTTAAAAAAATGCCTTAAAAAAAAATCATGTTATGCTTTTAGGGTACATTTCAAAACATGGTATTAGCTTGGAAACCTATCATAGAGTTAGGAAACTTTAGTAATATGGAAATTTCGTGTTGAAGTTTTTATTTAAAGAAATTGTTGCTGTTCTTTGTGAAACTACGATTTTGACCATATACAAGATTATATTTGTTGAGTTGCAAAACAGTTAGGTGAACAATGTCGGTGATCTTACTAAATTGAGGTATGAATGAGGTAATGATCTAGAAAATAGAGAACTGAAACTGAAGAAGATGGAGAAGATGGATTTCTTTCTCATAAATTTGAAAACAGAAGAAGAGCAAGCAGGATTGCTAATCAGAATGTTATCTTCTATAACTGTTCCATAAAAAAATGCACAGTTATCACATTGACCATTAAAGCCTAAAATAATGGAAAGAAGATGAAATAATATTCAGTCTTTAGGAAGAAACAAACTAATACAGCTTTGGATTTTGACAGGGCAGCTGTAATCCCAAAGAAAGAGAATAAAAATTTGCATTTATAGTCTTTTCTTCCAAGTAGCTTAAAGCTTTGTAAGTACATTTTCATTAATCCTTCAGACTACTTTTGAGTTTTGTTTGAAATATTAAGAAGGAAATCATCTCTACTTCTTGAGGATGGCTAAAAAAATTGTGTACTGTAAGTCATAGAAATTACTTCTTTACCTTGATAGCTTCAATGTTTTATGTGTTTCTATTCTCATTTCTTCTTCTTCTTCTTCTTTTTTTTTTTTTTTAAGATTTTATTTATTTATTTGACAGACAGAGATCACAAGTAGGCAGAGAGACAGGCAGAGAGAGGAGGAAACAGGCTCCCTGCTGAGCAGAGAGCCTGCTTTGGGGCTCCATCCCAGAACCCTGGGATCATGACCTGAGCCAAAGGCAGAGGCTATAAGCCACTGAGCCATCCAGGTGCCCCTTTACTCTCATTTCTTAACATGGACTAAGGAACGTATTCCTCAGCAAGTGTTTATCAGTTGCACCCCATAGTTAAGCTTATGTACATGTGCACGTGCATGGATGTGTACACACACACATACCCATGCTTTGAAACTATATTTTCCCCTTCAGTTTCATGTGGTGCTGAATCATTCTTACGTCAAGGGCTTCTGAACTTGACGTATTTTAGCTGGAGAACTGACCTGCTGGGCTATGGTGATTCTGGTAGTGGTGATAGAGACGAGTTTCTAATTTTTTTAAAGCACTTACTGTACACCAGACACCATTGCATTTGTTATATGCATTGCTGATTTAATCCTGTTAGTAATATTGTGAGGTGATTCTTAGCATGGTTTTTGCAGATGTGGAAACTGAAGCTTTAAAAGGTTGACTAACTTAACCAAGATCCCAGTGCAAGTTAGTTGCTAAGCTAGAATTTCGGGCCTGTCTTCATGAATCCATGGTTTCTCTCCTCATGATCTTTAAGAGTATCTTTCTCTTTGTGGGAGATGGCCTGAGTAGGATTCTTTTTTTGTTTTCTTTTTGGATGAGTGTTGATGAGCATAAATTTGTCAGTCAGCACCTTAGTACAGAGTAATGGTAGAATTGGGAATTTGCCAGTTAGAAATATCTTAAGCCAGTTAAATATCTGAAACTACTAACATCAGAGTTATTTTTCTCACTCACCTTGAAATAGGTGTTTGTGCACCATACTGCAGTGGCTTAACAATGTCAGGGTGTTTCTTAAGTCCTCTTAAATCTACTTTTCCTCACAATTATTGTCTCTCAGTTGCAAGGACAGGTGGCTTTGGTTTTCTTGTCTTTGTTAGGAAGATCAGCTCCTTCTCTTCTTCATCAGAGGAGCAAGAGGAGCAGATGTTTTTTTCAGAATCATTATCCCTTATTATTCTTCCTTAGCAAATTCTCTTTATTTCTCCTTGGCCAGAACTATGTCTCATGGCCTTCTTTGATTGGGAGGGCAAATATTTTTTTTTTTTTCTTCAGCCACTTTTGATAGAGACAGGCAAAGAAAATGGGAATTGAACTAGCCAGCTTTACATGTTTGCCTCAGGGTTGATCAGCTTTGCTGAATTTTGGTGAGATAGAACTAAATAATATTTCATTATGGCAAAGTGATCACCACTATAAGTCTAGTCACTGTACATGGTTATAGTTTTTTTTTGTTTTTTGTTTTCCTGTTAGGGTGAGAACTTTAAGCTCTACTCCCTTAGGGAAGAGGACGTTGTAAATGTACCTGGTAGGATAAGCTGTGTTCCATAGTGGATGGTACTACTAGGAGCTGATTGTATTGCTGATGACCAGCTGGGACACACCTTCATGTTTGGGTAAATAGGCTTGTGATCTTTAAGTTGTGAAGAAAGAAGGGGCTTCGGTAGAATAGGAACTTGGAACTTCTTTTTAAGAGAAACTGAATTGAGAGAAACTAAAATCAAGAATGTGTTGAATCCTTGTATGCCTTGTGTGTATCGGGGCTCAGTAATAAACTGCTTGCCAGTCTTTTTTCCTGTTTTTAGTGGGTGTTTTTGAAATGAGCATGTAGGACTTATTTTTACTGTTTGAATCACTAAATCCAGATTTATTAGTCTCTTGAGTGATGGAGTAAGGGTAAGTCACACTATCTGGTTACTCTTGGGAATGGATTGGCACTGATTGTGTTCTCACGTCCCAAGTCACCAAGTATGGGTGGAGAAGGTAGCAAGGGTAGGTAGAAAAACACCCTCTTTGCTTACCATTGTAAAGGAAAAGTCTGCAGAGAGTGGAGGATGTCACAGCAAATGCAAGGTTATTGTTTTCATTCACTCTATTGTGTTTGGGTTCCTGGCAGTTGACAAGGTAGTCCTTATCTGTATGTTACCGCTCACAAAAATAAATTCCTTTCTTTATGATTCTTTTGTATTAGATTGTTGTGTTGAATGAGGTACCTTAATTCACTGTTGTTTTAGAATAGGTACTTCATAGTATCTTTTGTGTGTGTGTTTGTGTGTGTGTGCGTGCGCACGCATGAGAGAGAGAATATGATGTTTTTTGTTTTTTATACCAGCTTAATCTTGGATGCAAAAACTTAGGTAGCTCTTCCTGATTGTTCAAAGCTATCTCAGTTAAACTCTGTATCCTGACTCCCACTTTCCCTGCCCATCCTACAACCTATCCACCCCATGTCTTATATGCCCTATATTGATCTTATTGTCACTTTACATAGCCCATGAACTTTCTACTCCATGTCTTGTGTCTTTGCTTCTGTCATTCGTATTTTTTCATTTTCTTTCTTTCTTTTTTCAAGATCTTATTTATTTACTTGACAGAGAAAGACATAGTGAGAGAGGGAACATAGACAGGGGGAGTGGGAGAGGGAGAAGCAGGCTTCCTGCTGAGCAGGGAACCCTATGCAGGGTTTGATCCCAGGACCCCGGGATCATGATCTGAGCCAAAGGCAGATGCTTAATGACTAAGCCACCCAGGAGCCCCTTTCTTAGGTATTTTTTTTTATTATGGCAAAATACACATGATACAATGTCTTAACTATTTTTAAGTGTACATAGAGTGGTATTAAGTACATTATGCTGTTATGCAGTCATTACTACCATCCATCTCCAGATCTCGCCTAGTCTTGCAAAACAGAAACTGTACCCATTAAACCATAACTTCTCCTTACTCCCAACTTCCAGTCTCTGGCAACCACCATTCTATTTCCTGCGCCCTCCCCCCCCCCGCCCCCACCATTCCCCCATCCTTCAGCCTCTGGTAACCACCATTCTACTCTCTGTCATTCGAATTTCACCAAAGATTGCACATAAAAGTGAGATTATTCAATATTTGCCTTTCTATTCCTGGCTTATTCATTTAGTGTCATGCCTCAGGGGTCATCCATGTTGTTGCAAATGGCCAGATTCACTTCTTTTTTTTTAAGGCTGAATAATATTTCAGTGTGGGGTGTGTGTGTGTGTGTGTGTATGTGTATATGTATATGTATATACACACCCACCCACATTTTCTTTGTCAATTCATCTGTCAAGAGATGTTCATGTTGTTTCCCTGACTTTGCTATTATGAATTATGCTGCAGTGAACATGGGAGTGCAGATGTATTTTCAGGATGGTGAGTTTATTTCTTTTTTATTTAAATGTGTCTTTTTTTTCCCCCTCCAAGTTTTTATTTAAATTCCAGTTAGTTGGGGTATCTGGGTGGCTCAGTTATTAAGTGTTTGCCTTTGGCTCAGGTCATGAACCCAGGATCCTGGGATTGAGCCCTGCTTCGGGCTCCCTGCTTCTCCCTCTCCTTCCTGTTCATTCTCTTTCTTGCTATCTCTATTGCTGTCTGTCTCTTTCTCTCAAATAAATGAAATCTTTAAAAAATAATAGTAAGTTCCAGTTAACATACAGTGTAATTTGGTTTCAGGTGTAGAGTTTAGTGATTCAGCACTTATATAAAACACCTGGTGCTCATCATAACAATTGCAGACCTTAATGCCCATCACCTACTTAGCCCATCCCCTGCCCACCTCCTCTCCAGTAACCCTCAGTTTGTTCTCTATAGTTAAGAGTCTGTTTTTTGGTTTGCCAGACCCCCCACCCCCGCCACTGTGTTCATCTGTTTTGTTTCTTAACTTCCACATATATGAGTGAACTCATACGCTATTTGTCTTTCTCTGACTGATCTATTTTGCTTTGTGTAATACTTTCTAGCTCCATCCATATCATTGCAAATGGCGAGACATCATTCTTTTTTATGGCTGAGTAATATTCCATCACACACACACACCCCACACACCCACACCCACATCTTCTTTATCCATTCATCAGTTGATAGACATTTGGGCTTTTTCCATAATTTGGCTATTGTTGATGATGCTGTTATAAATATCAGGTACGTGGGTGCATGTATCCCTTTGAATTATTTTTGTATTTTTTGGGTCAATACCTAGTAGTGCAATTGCTGGATGTTGGGTAGTTCCATTTTTAACTTTTTGAGGAACTTCCGTATTGTTTTCTAAAGTCTGCATTCCCACAAACAGTGTGAGAAGGTTCCTCTTTCTGAATGTGTCTTTGAATAAACAGTACTTATACTATCTGTCTTCTTTATAAGATTTTTACAAGATAACTTCCAATATATTCTTTGGAAATGAACTTTTCTTTTTTTGGTTTCTTTTTTTAGGCATATGTTTTGTTGTATTTTTTTTTTCCTTTTTCTTGTATCTTCTTTTTTTACTTTCTCTTACAGTGATGAAACAAGGCAAGGTGTGAAGAAGTGGGAAAGTGAGGTCGGGAAGAACTTATTAGTAAATAACACTTAGTTTTTAGTTGAGTAAAATGAAGTGTCTGTTTTAATATAATTTAATGAAAATGATGTGAGAAATATAGGAAATACAGGAAACTTGTTCACTGTGTTTAAGGAATTACTGTAGGGCTTTGTATCCTCCCACATTTTATTTTGGGATTTTATTGCATTAATTTGTTTACATATCCATCCTGTATCAGATTTTTCCATAATTACTTTATGTCTTTATTGTTTCCTAGTATAGTATTTAGTGTATAGGTGGTACTTGAAGAATATTTGGTGGCTTGAACATTGTGTTTTCCTCAACTATTTCTTAAATATGCCCTGAAGGGATATTAATAATACAATATAATATATATTAACATATCAAGAAAGTATATGTATCATTGAGTATATAATTATATGAAAATTAATCTTAATAAGTATATCATTAATATTACTTAAAAGAAATATTAGGGGCACCTGGCTGATGTGGTCAATAGAACATATGACTCTTGATCCTGGGGTTGTGAGTTTGAACCCCACACTGGGTGTAGAGATTACTTAAAAATAACATCTAAAAAAAAATCAATATAAAAAGACCTCCTCTGGTTGGGGTGCAGAGGTGGAGAGTTACCAAGTTACCAGTATTGCTTTATAATTTTAGGTGTGGCACAGTAAAGTACACTCTTCAGTTAAGGTGGTGAGCAAGATGTGATTTTGCAGACAAAATTGCACAATAAATACTATGAAAATAAGAATATGGGGTAAATTGAGAAATAGGAGATTTTATTGCACTTTTGTAAAGGTATAAAGAAAGAAGTAAAGTCATAGTTTATAAGCCACAATATATTTTAAATTGTTGACGATGTAATTCATCTTCATAATGGGGAAGTTGTACTTGGTTCTGATTTGCCTGGGAGGTGAATGTCCAGTGAGAAAAGCTCCCATGTACTGATTTTGCAGTTGTAGAAACCCATGTAGGTTCTTTTTCTGTTTCCAGTGGTGAACTACGGTTGTATTTCTTATTACTTGATCACAACTTTTCCTTTTTATTGTGTTTTTGTGGCCAAATATAATTTATGTTGCCTCCAGTTCAAGTTGTAATTCCTTCATGTACCATTGCTAAAAGTACATAATGCATGAGTGATTTTTAAAAAAAAACCTATGAGTGGTGCTTGTTATTGGGCTAGCCAATAATTTGAAATTTATTTTGCCTCCAGTAAGTTCTCAACATCTGAGAATACCATATATTTGAACTCATCATTTTATTTAGGAAAAAAATCAGTATTAAATACAAGATTTTAAGTATCTTTTAAAACTACGATTGTGGCACTTTTAAGGTTTCATATTATAGTGCCAGATGATTCAGCTACATTCTTGGTTGGTTGTTTATTATGTTATTGGAATACTTGAGCACATTTTAGACTTAATTTATAATTCAGTGTTGGACATTAATATATGGTTCAATGTATAAACACATACATTTACATACACTTGCCGATTTTATTTTTTAAACTTTTTCAGTCATGACTCTGCTAGTTTGTCACAATATTCTGTTAAGAAAGATTAACAACTTCTGGGAAAATGGAACTAGGCAATAATAGGTAGTTTAATTAATTAATTAAAAGAGTTATTTGTTTGAGAGAGAGAGAGAGTGAGCTAGCGCACACAAGGAGAGGGAGAAGCAGACTTGAGCAGGGAGCCTGATGTGTGGCTCATTCCCAGGACCCGGGGATCAAGACCTGAGCCAAAGGCAGACGCTTAACCAGCTGAGCTATCCAGGCACCCCAACAGGTAGTTTAGTTTAAAGTAGCTTAGATTGGTGCCTGGGTGGCTCAGTTGTTAAGCCTCTGCCTTTGGCTTAGGTCATGATCCCGGGATGCTGGGTTCGAGTACTGCATTGGGCTACACTGTTCATTGGAGAGCCTGCTTCTCCCTCTCCCACTCCCCCTGTTTGTGTTCCCTCTCTGGATGTCTCTCTCTGTCAAATAAATAAAATCTCAAAATAAATAAATAAATGAACGAATAAATAAATAAATAAATAAATAAATGAAGTAGCTTTGTCCTAGGGATGCCTGGGTGACTCAGAAGCAGTTCCCTTCAGTTCAGATCATGATCCCAGGGTCCTTGAGTCCCAAATTGGGCTCCTTGCTCAGCGGGAGCCTGCCTCTCCCTCTGCCTGCCACTCCCCCTGCTTTTGTGCTGTTTTTCTCTCTCTGACAAATAAATAAATAACATCTTAAAAAAAGTTAAGTAGTTTAGGCCTATTGGACAAACTTTATCTTGAGTTACGATAATGTCGATTATGTTAATATGTAATTTTTTACTAAAGAAATATCCAAATGTTGATTGCATTTTACTTTTGGTAGAGAACGCTTTAAGAATTAGGAGAAATTTGAGTGTCATAGTTTAAATTATATAGTTTTGTTGCTTCTACTATAAGCTTTGTTAATAGAAAAGTGTACTGACCTTTATATGCATTGCAGGCTATTTTCTCTTTCTGGGTCATCTTCTGGAAATTGTTAAAACTCCTCTCCCCATGTGTGTATGTGTGTCCCTAAGGGAACAATGTCAGTTATCTTTTTTGCTCTTATTAGCCTGTTTGCTTTAACTGTGCTTGTATTTCTCTTAAAGGCCATCCTTGGCATCTGAGGCATTGAAACTGACATTTTGTTAAGAGATGTCTCACAGTGGGGCCTCTTTTTCAGTGGCTGGGCCCCAATTCACTTAAGAATCCCTCACTCCTGTTTTCACAGTCTTGTTTTTTAAGGATCAGATACACTTTTCCCATGACTATCAAACAGAATAGAAGCTATTTGAATTAAGAGTGTAGGTTATTTGTTAAAGTAGTTGTTGTTAAAGTAGTGTACTCTTGGAGAATAACTATAGTGAAGACTAGAATTACATATGGCCATATTATATCTTGGGTTAGTAATAGATGCATTTTTTTTTTAATAGATGCATTTTTTTTAATGTTTATGGGCTATGTTTTTCTTCTTAATAGTTGTTTCTCTTGTTTCCTTTTTATGATTGAGACTGTGCTTTTTGCTGGTATTATGTTTGCATTTTTAAACCAGATTTACTGAAGTATAAATTAAATACATGAAATTCACCAATTTTAAGTGTACAGTGGGATGACACATGTATGTGATTGTATCATCACAATTAAGATATGTAACATTTACATCACCCCCCAAATTTCCCCAAATTCCCAGGGAATCCCCTCCTTCCATGCCTGGTCCTGGGCAAACATTCGTCTGCTTTCTATAATGATAATTTTGTCTGGTTTTAGAATTTCATCAGTTTAATCATACAGAATACAGTCTTCTGTGTTTGGCTTTTTTTTTTTTTTTTTGAATCTTAAAAACATAATGGTTTTTAATATTCACCTATCATTTCACATATCGGCAGTTTATTTTCTTTTATTGCTATGTAGTCCATTGCATGAATGCACCAGAGTTTGTTTATCTCATCCCCACTTGAGGGATATTTTGACTGTTTGTGGTTTTTGGGTATAATGAATACTGTGAACATGTGGATAAATACTTATGAGTGCTATTGTGGGGCTTATGGTTAAGCAGGTTTAAGGTATGTTCAGTTTTTTTTTTTTTTTAAGATTTTATTTATTTATTTATTTGACAGACAGAGATCACAAGTAGGCAGAGAGGCAGAGAGAGAGGAGAAAGCAGGCTCCCCGCTGATCAGAGAGCCCGATGTGGGGCTCGATCCCAGGACCCTGAGATCATGATTTTTTTAAAATTTTTTTTAAAGATTTTATTTATTTATTTGACAGACAGAGATCACAAGTAGGCAGAGAGGCAGGCAGAGAGAGAGGAGGAAATAAGGTATGTTCAGTTTTATGAGAAACTTCTAAACTGTTTCCAAGTACCTAGACTCCTTTGCATTCCTACCAGTAGCATATGAGTTCCAGTTACTTTACAACCTTGGCAAAAGTTGATATTGTTAGAATTTTAAATTTCAGCCATTCTAGTGGTGCATGATGATATCTCATTGTTTTTTAAATTTAATAACTAAAGATACTAACATCTTTTCAGTCTTTAAAATTTGTGATTCATATATCTTCTTTGGTAAAATGTTTTGCTCATATTATTTTCCCATTTTAGAAATTGGGTTGTTTGTTTTGTTATTAGGTTTTTATGAGTTCTTTATATAGTCTGCAGATACTTTTTTTTTTTTTAAGATTTTATTTATTTATTTGACAGAAATCACAAGTAGATGGAGAGGCAGGCAGAGAGAGAGAGAGGGAAGCAGGCTCCCTGCTGAGCAGAGAGCCCAATGCGGGACTCGATCCCAGGACCCTGAGATCATGACCTGAGCCGAAGGCAGCGGCTTAACCCACTGAGCCACCCAGGCGCCCTGCAGATACGTTTTTATGTGTGTATGTGTATATATGCAACTACGTACATAGAGTTTTGTGTATACATAAGTATGTGTATATATGCTTATATATACACATATCCATATATATAAATGTGGGCATGTATATGTGCTTTTTGCAAATGTTTTCTCCTGGTTTGGACATGGCTTTTTATTGCTTTAAAAATACCTTCTGAAGAGCAAGTTACAAGTTTTGATGAAATCCCTTTTTTCAGTTTTTTCTTTAATGATTCATTTTTCCATCTAAGAAATATTTGCTTAACCTAAGGACACAGAATTTATCCTTTTTATATTTTATGAAATTTATTGTTTTAGCTTTTACCTAGCTCTGTGATCCATTTTAAGTTAATTTTAAGGTATGGTATAAGGTAGAGGTCAGCTTTTACTTTTTTCCATATTGATTTCCAACACCACTAGTAATATTTTCTAGGTTAAATGACCTAATCTAGTTAGATGACCTTGAACTTTGGGGATCAAGAGATAGAAACTTCCAGTTATAAAATAAGTCACAGGGGTGAAAAGCGCAGCAAAGGGAATATAGTCAATATCATTGTAATAATGTTGTGTGTTGACTGATGGTGACTATACTTTTTATGGTGAGGAAAAAGTTTGTTTTGGCTCATCTAAGTTTTTGAATTTTCCTTATTTCTTATTGGTCTCTGCAAAATAGTCTCCCAGAATTTTGACTGGGATTGCATCAAATCTGTAGATCAATTTAGAGAGAACTGATATCTTAATGGTATTGAGTATTGAGTCTTTTATTCCACAAACAGGGTATATTCCTAATTTGTTAAGGTCTTTAAAATTTTTTCTCAACAGTGTTTTGTAGTTTTCAGTATAGAGGTTTTTACATATATTAGTTTATTTCTTAATATTTTATGTTTTTGTTGCTTTTTAAAAATTGCATTATAATTTTTCATTGTCATTTTTTGCCGAGTATAGAAATAGAATTGATTTTTAAATATTTACTTTGCATCTTGCAGTTTTGCTAAACTCACTTATTAATTTTAGTAGACTCTTGGTAGGTTCTTTAGTATTTTCTGCATGGATGCCTATATAATGTGTGAGTAAGGACAGTTTTACTTCTTTGCTTCCAGTTTGTATGCCCTGTATTTATTTTCTTGCCTTTCATTCTGGCTATGATTCTAGTACAGTGTTAAATATAAGTGGTGAGAGTGGGCATCCTTGTATTATTCCTGATCTTAGGAGGAACACATTTAGTTTTACAGTATTATGTATGAGATTAGCTGTAAATTTTTCATTGATATCCTTTTATCAGGTTAAGAAAGCTTCCTTCTCTTCCCACTTTGCTGATTTTGGGGGATGGGGGTGTTTATGGGTGTTGAACTTTGTCTAATGGTGTTACCATTTATTCATTTTTTGAGGTGATCATGTTGTTTTAAAATATTTGTTTAGTCTCTTAATGTGGTGGATTTAAAAAAATATTAAATTAATCGTGGATTCCTGGAATAAACTTACTGTGTCAAGTTGCTTTATTTATTTATTTTTTTTAAATATATTGCTGATTTTTGCTTCATTGCTCATGAGAGATAATGGTCTGGCTTTTAAAAAATCTGTCTGATTTTGGTAATCAGGTTAGTGCTGGCCTTATAAAATGAATTGGGAAATGTTTCCTTTTCTTCTGTGCAGTTTATATAGCAGTGTAGCATAAATATACAATTTAATTACTTTATATGTGGAATTATATAAGTTATCTTCAAATTTTTCTCTTTTCCCTTAAAATAGATCTTAATTAAGTTTGTGTTGCAAGCTGGTTTAATATTTTTATAATTAAAAATTAGTATTTTAACATTAAGTATTTTAAGAGCATAGGGAAAAA
Organism: Mustela nivalis; assembly: GCF_964662115.1. NCBI lineage: Eukaryota > Metazoa > Chordata > Mammalia > Carnivora > Mustelidae > Mustela > Mustela nivalis. The sequence goes on from NC_139024.1 coordinate 102,248,475, forward strand.
CTGATTTAAAAAATAATTATGCTAATAATCTTAGGACAGTAGGCCATTTTGTAGAAAATTTGGAAAAATTTGGAGAGTGTAGGAATATATGACAATAGAAGATTTATGTAGTTATATTCTGGGTAATAAGGTATTTAACATTTGGAATCCATTGTCTGAACATTATTTCATAAGCATTTTTCAAAATACAATGTTTATTAACACCATTTTATTTATTTAAAGATTTTATTTTTTTGACAGAGAGCGAGTGTGCATGCACAAGTAGGCAGAACGCCAGGCAGAGGGAGAGGGCAGGCTTCTCACTGAGCAGAGACCCCAACATGGAGCTTGATCCCATGACTCTGGGATCAATTCATGAGCAGAAGGCAGATGCTTAACTGACTGAGCTACCCAGGCACTCCTATTTATTTATTTATTTTAGAAAAGATTTAATTTATTTATTTGAGAGAGACAGACAGAGACAGAGCATGAGCAGGGGGAGGTAATGGAGGGGGAGTGGTGAAGCAGACCTCCTGCTGAGCAGGGAGCCTAACATGGGGCTGGATCCCAGGACCCTGAGATCATGATCTGAACAGAAGGCAGATGTTTAACTGATCGAGCCTCCCAGGTGCCCCTATTAACACGATTTTAAAAAGAGATTTATTTATTTATTTGAGAGAATGAGCATGGTTGGGAGGTGGAGAGGGAGAGAGCTAATCCTCAAGCAGACTTCCCCTGACCTGGGGCTCCATCCCAGACTCTGGGATCATGACCTAAGCTGAAATCCAAAGTTGGCTGCTTAGCCACCCTGGTGCCCCTTACCACCATTTTTAATAATTTACATAATCTATCACATGAACTTGAAATTATTTTGTTGATACTGGAGTTTTACCCTATTTCTAATTTTTTAATATAATTTAAATTTTTGATGTTAGCCTTTGTTTCTCTTGTAGCTTTTAATTTTATTTTTTTCTTGTATCTTTTTTAAATTTTTAAAGATTTTTATTTATTTATTTTTAAAAAGATTTTATTTATTTATTTGACAGAGATCACAAGTAGGGGAAGAGGTAGGCAGAGAGAGAGGAGGAAGCAGGCTCCCTGTTGAGCAGGGAGCGAGATGTGGGCTCGGTCCGAAGACCCTGGGATCATGACCTGAGCTAAAGGCAGAGGCTTTGACCCACTGAGCCACCCAGTCTTCCCCTTTCTTGTATCTTTTTAAAGATGGAAATTAGATTGGGGCGCCTGCGTGGCTCAGTGGGTTAAAACCTCTGCCTTCGGCTCAGGTCATGAACCCAGGGTCCTGGGATTGAGCCCCACATTGGGCTCTCTGCTCCTTGGGGAGCCTGCTTCCTCCTCTCTCTGCCTGCCTCTCTGCCTACTTGTTATCTTTTTTTTTTTTTTTTTTTAAAGATTTTATTTGTTTATCAGAGAGAGAGAGCACAGGCAGACAGAATGGCAGGCAGAGGCAGAGGGAGAAGCAGGCTCCCTGCTGAGCAAGGAGCCCGATGTGGGACTCGATCCCAGGACGCTGGGATCATGACCTGAGCCGAAGGCAGCTGTTTAACCAACTGAGCCACCCAGGCATCCCATCTACTTGTTATCTTTGTCTGTTGAATGAATAGATAAAATCTTTGAAACAAAAAAAAAAAAAGATAGAAATTAGATTATTGGGTCAAAAATCTAAATATACTAAAGCTCTGGTACATTTTATGGAACTGCTTTTTTTTATTTTAAAGATTTTATATATTTATTTTAGAGAGAGTGAGTGAGCAGGGCTGGAAGGGACAGAGATAAGGAGAGAGAAAGAATCTGAAATGACTATTCTGAGCGTGAGCCCGTTGCTGGGCTGATCACATGACCCTGAGATCCTGACCTGAGTGAAACCAAGAGTCAGTTGCATAACTGACTGAGCCACTCAGGCATCCCAGAACTGCTTTTCTGTAAACTACATCAGTCTGTACTTCCCCAGGTAATGTACAAGCATGTCTGGTTTTGTTCTTTAGTGATATGGGAGTTTACAGATAAAAGTCTTAGTATGGTAAGTACAAGCAGTATCTTAAATTGCATTTAATTTCATTTTTTAATTATTTGGGAAATATTTTAAAAAATTTCTTGAAGACTTTTAGACTAGTCATTCAGAAGAGTTACACAATAGCAGAATTAAGGGGATGTAAGTATATGGAAAGTAAGTTCTTGAAGTAAAAGAAGCAAACAGAAGAACAAATGCATAAGGCTATAGACTTTCTGTAACATAAGGAAAGGGAAAGGGAATTTAGTTTGTATTAAATGATCTTACCAGTTTACTGGGAAATGGATGTAGAATAAGACAAGAGTCATGAATCTCACAGTCTGGTTTCTTCATAATATACCAACACTTAATAAAGTTATAGACTCTCAATACTTATAAATATGAGTTTTATGCTTGTGTCATTGATGAAAGTTTTTATGGAATAGCTACCTGTTCTCTAAAAATAGGTGTCTAAAGCGCAGAGAAAGAGACCACATTCAGCCTTACAACTATGATACTGATCCACTCAAAAGTAGTATTTGAAAAAAGTGAAAGAAAATAACAGTGAAACCATGTTAAGATACAGGCAGAAAATTTGGTCTTTATGCTAAATTTGATAAGACTATACTATTTAAGAACATGGATGACTAACAAAAACTTAAAGGAGAAGGAAAAAGGAAGAATAAGATTGAATTAATGTATGCTTTCGTGGATAAAAAAATACGAACTTTCAAATAAAAATTTGTGTATCTTTTTCATAGTAGATAATTTAACATATAACCTTTTTCAATAAAGCATCGGAGGCAGTTTACAAGCACATTGAATGAAGGTGGTTAAAAAGGAAAAGAAAATTAGGACTAAGGAACAAACTGTTAAGTGTCAACGTGGATGCTATGGTTGGACTTCATATTTGGTTTTAAGCTTCCTAGGAATAATGGCAAAAAGGAAAGCAATCATTCACATCAAAAGGAAGGGGTCATATCAGTTTCTGGTATCCAAGACTTAAGGACTGTGCTGTGCCAGTTAAGTAGACATTTTTACTGATGGAGGATATATGATTTAATAGAAAACACAATAAATCATCAAAGTGGTAAAATCCTTCAGTATATTTCATGCTCTGATTAAACCCTATAGTAGACATACTTGGTTTGAACTCTTCTGTATGTATTTTGGTATTAGGTATTTATCCCTTCTCTCTAAGTGTTCATTGAGAAGCTCCTATACACTCAGCATTGTTGCCAGGGCTTTGAAAGGAAACACATATTTAGTATCTATATCATGAAAGCTTAAGTTGTAGACAGGAAGGCAAATGAACAACAGGAAACATTTTAGAAAATATTTAAATGTAAGCTTAAAGGTACTAGTATAAATATATTGCTTGGACTATGCAAATTGCTTGATCTAGATCTAGAAATATTTAGTTAAGTGGGAAATAAGTTGTGGGATAGGAACAGCTTCTTTTGGAGACCTGCTGTGATAAAGGTGAGCTGCAGCTGGTTTTCATCCTTTTGAATTCAGGTAACATTGAAGTGGTAAATAAGAAGCCTCTTTTATTTTCTGCAAAGGATAGTCACAAATGATATCCATTTGAAGGACAAGAATATTCTTATTACATTGAGAAACATAGATTGAAAAAATAGGTGGTTCTTTTCCATCTTTGAATTCTCATTGCTTACCATGCTACTTTGCATATTATAAAGGTTTAATGAATGTTTATTGAATGAATGACTAAAAGGAAAAATGGAAGAGTGGTGTTCTATAGCAGTTTATACACTTTTATTACCATTATATTTTTATTCATTAAGTATTGCATGGTTGTTCCCCAGTTCAGTCTGTAAAGAGGAACTTAGGAAGTATTTTTCATATTTTAATTTTGCCAGATCAGTCAGAAAAGAGATTAGTTACCTTGTCAAACTGGATTTTCTTTCATATTTCATAGTGGTGTGAAAGTGATGGGGATGATGAAGCAGTTGTAGATTTCCTTATTTCTAGGAATGTCTTAAGACATTGAGATTTAATTATTTTGGAACACATTTTCCGCAGTGCTTTCTGTATTTATACACAGTTTACTTTTTTGAGATGTTTAACTTTCCAAAGAATTAAATGTTTGACATGAATTTTATGTGCATGTGTAATGGTAGAGGTGTTGCAAGGGGACTTTGGCAGTGGAGAGTTTCTTAGGACGCTGTTGCAATATTTAGATAAGAAGTTAAGACAACCCAGAATGAAAGGGGAAGAATAGAGCATGAGATGTGCACTGGGATCTTGGTGGCTGGTTCATGGGGAAGGGCTAGCCCAGGAGGATAGGATGGGCAGAGTGTGGGGAGTTGCCAATCAAATCCTTGTGTTCAAAGGCTATATAGAATTTAGACTTAATCTGGATTGGCTTTGGTGTCCAGGAGGTTTCACTTTGGTGTATGGGATACAGTTATAAGAGTGTCTTGTTACTGCCAATGCTTAAAGTCTTTGGTGACATTGATGTGGATTTTGGTGGTTTCCCTTGTGTGTAGAAGAAACTAGCTATGGCTGGAGAATGGGTTGTTGGTCTAAAGGGAAGGTATAGTTTCCCAGACCTGGTGACTGGCAGTACTCAGGCAGGGAGGGAATAGGGGCTCTGCCAAGTGATGTGGGCCACAGGGTGGGCCCATTTTTAGTAAGTGCATTGGAGTATGCTTACCAAACTCTGATAGCATCTTGGATCCATTGTAGATCCATTGTAGACTTGGAGACGGAGGTAGAAAAGAGGAGTGGTATTTAGTAGTAGTTGCATTCATATTTAACCTTACCTCTGAATAGTCTTTTTTTTTTTTTTTTTAATTTGGAAAATTTTCCCTGTATAATTTCCTCTGAATTGCTAACATAGGAGTCAGTTTTGCCAATATTAGAAGGTAGCCCTCAAATTTTCATCCTCATTTATAGCCAGTTCATAGGCATATGACTTAGTCCTCACCAATTAGATTCCCCTCCCACAAGACTTGATTTGGAACTGAGGAAACAGATTCTTCTCAGAGCTTCCATTTTTGCTGAGGGAGGTGGTAGGTAGCAGCAGTGCCTTCTGAGTGGTGGCAAGATTGATTTCCAGCAACAGGATTGGTTCTTCAGTTCTGTGTGGGACAGTAGTGGTGGGGCCATTTTCTAATCAGTCCTATTTTGTAGCATGGTTTGAACATTTTTCTAGAAGCTTAACTTTTAAGCATAGTTTTTTATCCTCCTGACAATTCTGAGATGCCCAGTAATCGCTTAATAAACTCCTTTTTTGTTAATCAGCTGGTGTCTGCTTCTTGTGTGTTCACCCAAAAACCATAGCTGGTCCTGGCTTGATTAGGAGTTAAGGCAGCATATGAAGACAAGGTTTTGGATGCCTGCTAGGCTTAATCAGATTCCACCTAGTAATGGGTTGCAGCTGAGCCAGCGTGTGGTCAGCCAGCCAGTCAGTGCATAGGTATGAGGATGGCTAGGGATTGACTTCAGATCCATGGGGACTTGTTTTAGATTATATTTTGGGGTGAATTGGAAGAGGAGTAGAAAATAACTGGGTTGATAATGGTCTCTTTGGATGTTGGAGGTATGAAATAATGGTTTCAGTTTTGGACATGGTTAGTTAGGGTTGTGAGTTCAAGGCCCACGTTGGGCTCCATGCTGAGTGTGGGGCCTACTTAAAAAAAAGAAAAACAAATACTCATTTTTGGACCTCTGTGCCAGTTGGAGCTAAGTTTCTAACATTCAGAAAAGGGTTTGGAGGTAGAAATGGGTTACTCAGCTGACAATTATTTCAAGGCTCCATTGAAACTGGATGAGAGTGCTAAGGGTAGCAATATGAAATGAGGAGGGAAGAGGATAGAGGACAGATGCTTGGGAATAGTTCATAATTATAGGGAAGATAGGGGAAAGAGAAAGTGAAGATACCCGAGAAAGTGTTCTGGAAGGATGGAAGAGAGCTGTGAGGGAGTATGCTATTTGAGAAGCTCAAAGAAAGCAGAGGATTCCAAGGAGCGAATAGTTAGGATTGTCATCAAATAGAGGAGAATACAGCCTGAGAAGAGGCCATTTATATTTTAACTTTGGAGAAAATCATCGAAAATAGAACTAAACCTTATACTAGCAGAGTGAAGGGCAGAGATCATATTTGGACTAAAAGAGGTTAAATGGAGATTCTAGTGACATTTTGTTAGATTTGGAATCTAAAACATAGAATAAATTCTAAAACCAGAAGATAACCTATATCTTTATCAGATTTTTATCAGGCTAGTTGTTTAGTGTGTCTTTTTTAGTAACTGCACTGATGTATCAAATTCTTTTGTTTTAATGAGGCAGCAACTGTCTGGTGTAGAAAACTTGGGGAAATATTTTGCCTTAGAATTATAGTGTTCATTAAGCATTATTATGTAAGCTGTAAACAAATGTTTACAGATGTAAACAATGTTTAGAGATGTAAGCAAATGTTAGAGAACCTAAATGTTTGTGACATCTGTGTTTTTATGTGAGTGTAAGAAGTTTTCTCTTGTATGTATTACAGTGATAATTGTTAACAGTTTGACCTTGCTTTACATTTTTGCCAGACTATAAAGTGATAGGAATTATATTCTTTTATTCCAGCCCCGCCCCCCCCTGCCCCCAACAGACTTCATTATTACTGAATGAGAAGTCGATTACTGTTTTTGGTTACAGCCTCTGCCACTCAAGATTTAAAAATTTTTTTTGAAGTGGTCTTTGTACGTTTTCCTTCTCTTTATTTTAAGGAGCTGTCTCTATGTTATTCTGATAGAATTATCTGCTTGAAATGAAAGTCTGTGCTCCTTGAATTCTGGCTTCAAAATAATTATCTGGAATAGATAGAAGATACTCGAGCAAGATGAAAGATGCAAAGATGCCATTCTTAATTTGTAAAGGTTTATTATCAACAAGACTGGGTCTTGTACCAGTCTTAAAAATGTATCTTGCATTGTAATTTGAGCTACAATATTTCATCAAATATAAAGTTCAAATTCTAGAATCCATTTTTTACCTTAATTTATATAGTCAAACAGAAGACATAAAATTCAAAATGTTTCTTTTCTTTCTTTTTATTATGATATGTTAGTCATCATTCAGTACGTCATTCATTTTTGATGCAGTGTCTTCCAAGATTCATATTTACATATATATTACATATAACACCCAGTGCTCCATGCAGTACATGTCCTCCTTAATACCCATCGTGGGGCCAACCCATCTCCCCACCAACGTCTCCTCTAAAACCCTCAGTTTGTTTCTCAGAGTCTACAGTCTCTCATAGTTCATCTCCATTTCCCCCCCTTCATTTTTTCCTTCCTTCTCCTAATGTCAAAATGTTTCTTAAAGATTTATTTATAGGGGCGCCTGGGTGGCTCAGTGGTTAAGTGTCTGCCTTTGGCTCAGATCATGACCCCAGGGTTCTGGGATCGAGCCCCACATCAGGCTCCCTGCTCTATCGGAGGCCTGCTGCTCCTTCTCTCACTCCCCCTGCCTGTGTTACCTCTCTCTCTGTCTCTCTGTCAAATAAATAAATAAAATCTTAAAAAAAAAAGATTTATTTATATTTTCTGTCATCATTTTTGTGCAGAGTGTTTTAAAACTAATTGAAGTTCACTTTCAATTTATGGAAGATGGTATGGATATTATTACATATGCTAGAATTTATAAGTTAACTTATAAGTTAAGAACAGTGGTCATCTAGTTTAGAGTCTATAAATTATTTCTGTATGCAAACCAAAGCTTAAAGTATCTTTCAGATATTGGGTTTATGACATAATCCCAAAGAGCATACACACTAAATGTAATCTCATTTAATCCTGGTGGTAGAGAGTTACTTCTATACCCATTCCCAAGATGAAGAAAATGAGGCTCAGTAAAGTTGATTCCACTTGGTGGAGGTCTGTTGAAGAATGGATGTATACTAGAGATTTTTGAATTCCTAGCTTGGAAATACCAAGTTCAGGGGCGCCTGGGTGGCTCAGTGGGTTAAAGCCTCTGCCTTAGGCTCAGGTCATGATCTCAGGGTCCTGGGATCGAGTTCCGCATTGGGCTCTCTGCTCAGCAGGGAGCCTGCTTCTTCCTCTCTCTCTGCCTGCCTCTCTGCCTACTTGTGATCTCTCTCTGTCAAATAAATAAATAAAATCTTAAAAAAAAAAAAAAAGAAAATGTTAAGTTCAGTTTTAATGAAGTATTTTGACAGAGATACTTTTAAGGTAATCCAGGTAGTCTGAAAATTAGTTTTTGGTTTTTTTTGTTGTTATTACTTTTTTAAAATTTCTTTTCAGCATAACAGTATTCATTGTTTTTGCACCATACCCAGTGCTCCATGCAATCCGTGCCCTCTCTAATACCCACTACCTGGTTCCCCCAACATTCCACCCTCCGCCCCTTCAAAACCCTCAGATTGTTTTTCAGAGTCCATAGTGAAAATTAATTTTTGTCTTTGTTTTTGTCATTGGCTGTGTTGACTATGCTGATTAGTGAAATTTAGAATTTATTTAGAGAACAAATTGCTATACTAAAAGAACTTTACTTAACTTTATTTGAACTCCTAACAGAATTTCAGTGGCATTGATACCATTTACATTTTTTTCTTGATGGAATTTTTTTTTTCCCCTAATGAGTATGATAGTATACAAATGACAGTGTTTTATACTGATCAGCCTTTTTCTGTAGATACAGCAGAAAGTCCATTTACATGGTGAAGATTATTTCAGAATAAATTGTCAAGCATGTCAGATGCTAAGAGCTAAGAAAGGTTGGAAAAACAGTATTTTGCAGGTGAATCTTTGGGATGCTCCATTTACTTGAAATTTTAAACAATGAGCTAAAAGACCACATTGAGGCATGAATGTTTCAAAATGATGATTAATGAGGAGCTGGTCACTTAGAATTCACTTCAGGTACTATATTTCCAGTGTTAGGCCAAAGTAATTTCTTGTAACACAAATGGATGATTTTTATAATATGCAAACACAAGGTTAGTAAAGTAAGCTAATAATTTAGGAACACAATAAAAGCCTGGTGTCCTTTGTCTTCTTTCACTTTGAAGTTGCTTGTTGGTGTATTAGAAAGCTTGTTTTCCTCCCTTCATTAGTATTTGACTATGGTATTTTTCTCACAATTTATTTATTTATTTATTGTCTGAGAAGTTCTGGTTTTTAGGAGCTTATTTGAATATACTTTTAAGTGCTTTTATATAGTTCAGTTTTCCATTATTATTCAAATAACCATGTATATAAACTTCATTTTAGACCAGTGAGCTGAGAAGTGCTGCAGTCAACAATATATAAAATTATTCAGGATGAATCAGTCCATTGTTAATACAAAAGAAACGTAGAAGGCCCCAGTGCAAAATATGAGACAACACAAACTTTACCTTACACCATGTTGTCCTGAATGGTTTGAGGAATGGGAACTGTGACAGTTGGGAGTCACGTAAGTGTGGTGGATGAGGTTGTGGCAAAGTCAAGAATCTTGGGGGCAAAAGAATTAGGGTCTGTTGAGATGTCAGTAGTTACTAGGCAGTAGGATTTAAGTTAAAGACTTAGAGCCTTAAGATGTGGTCTCTGTCAAGTCCTCTTGATCTAATCATGGCAAAGTGGCAAATTAAGCTTGGTATGTGCAAAACCAAGGGAAACTTCATGTTGCCTTAATAAACATCTCTGATCAATTTAATTTGGAAGTTTCCTGGTGGGTACAGCCCTTAAAGTGAGTCGTCCTCATTGTGATTATTGGTGCAGTAACTGATCCCATGAGCCAGTGACTCATCCAGTTAGTGCAGAAGCTTAAGGGCTCATATTTGAAGGTGGAGTTACACCTTTCAGCTGTATTTGGAATTCCTTCTATGTGCTGGGTGTTGTATGTGTGTGTGGCATATGTGTGGCTGTGGGTGCACCTCTGCGTGTGTGTATCCCACAAGGTTTCAGTTGGATCAAAGCTTAGTCAGTTATGTGTGTGTGGTTTTTTTTTTTTTTTTTAGATTTTATTTATTTATTTGACATAGAGAGATCACAAGTAGGCAGAGAGGCAGGCAGAGAGAGAGAGGGGGGAAAGCAGACTCCCTGCTGAGCAGAGAGCCCGTGCGGGGCTCCATCCCAGGACCCTGAGATCATGTCCTGAGCTGAAGGCAGAGGTTTAACCCTCTGAGCCACCCAGGCGCCCCCAAAGCTCAGTCAGTATTTGTCCAAGCTATGTTTTGAACACTTTAACACCTTATCTCTTAGGAATGGCATTCTTCTTCTTCTTCTTCTTCTTTTTTTTTTTAAAGATTTTGTTTATTTATTTGACAGAGAGCACCCAGTGCACATAAGCAGAGGGAGGCAGGCAAAGGGAGAGGGAGAAGCGGGCATCCTACTTAGCAGGAAGCATGATGCGGGTGGTGCTCCATCCCAGGACCCTGGGATCATGGCTGAGCTGAAGGCAGACATGTAACTGACTGAGCCACCCAGGTGCCCTGGTGTTCTTGTTTTTTGACTTTGGGCAGACAAGAAATCTTTTTGAGGCTAGTGGTAGTTGGATTAGTGCAGAGGTAGAGATGGTGCAGAGGTAGAGATAATGCATCTTAACCAGCATGGATTGTGAAAAAGTGCATTCATTTCAGTGTTTTTATGAGAAAAAAACAATGAAAAACTATGGATTTAATTTAATTTAAACATCAGATCTTCCCAGAAAGTAGAGAAACTTTTTCTATTTATTGGTTAACTCTGGTGTTTTTAACTAAAAGACCAAGATGAATTAAATTCTTGTTTGTTATAAAGCACATCCTACAGTTTTTGCGTTAGTTTACTTTATTAATGTAAAGATAGTAAAAGTACCCAAAGTAGAGTATATAGGAAAAAATTCTTAAAGTTGCATCAAGAGAGAGATTAAACAAAATTGAAAGTCTAGGCAAAGAAAAACAACTAGATTTTAAATATTTAGTTAATTGTGTGAGAACAGATGCAAAAGATAAGAGCAAGTGCCTGACTTCTGAAGATAACATGAGTAAATGCTAAAAGAAAATAAAATATTTCAACTTGTTGAGTAATTGGTAATCAGCCTATCAAGGATAGACATCTTTGCAGTGGCTTCATTGAGAGTCTATGAAATTTGAGAAATTCTTACATTCAAGAGAGATTAAATTACCATTAAATCAAAGAAGCACTTAATACTGGCCTGTAATTTAAGGGTATCTCATTTATGTTGAGCAATACATTTAAAAGGCATCAAGTTGGATACTACAAATTGAAGAGATTGGAATACACATTTCTGATTTCAGTTATTGCACCTGATGCGAGAAATATCTTTTCTGATCAGCAAAGTGTTTATTAAGAAGTAATCATTATTCTTGATGCAGTCAGCATAATTTGAGACATCTGTAGTTTATTACTAATCACTTAAGAAATTTTTTTTTAAAAGAAGGCTCCATGCTGGGCCAATGCAGAGCATAAACTCATGAGTCTGAGATCAAGACTTGAGCTGAGATCAGGAATCAGGTGCTAGGGTGCCTGGATGGTTCTGTTAAGCATCTGCCTTCGGTGCAGGTCATGATCCCAGGGTCCTGGGATGGAGCACCATGTGGGGCTCCCTTCTCAGCGGGGAGCCTGCTTCTCCCTTTCCCTTTGTCTCTCATGAATGAATAATTAGTATCTTTAAAAAAAAAAAAAAAGTCAGTTACTTAACCGACTAAGCCACCCAGACACCCCTATTACTATTAAATGAACTAGCAAGTATCACTTTAGATTTTTTAATACATATGCAAGTGTATATGTATTAAATGCTGTTCAAAGAAAAATCCTTGGTAGTGTTCCTTCAGATATAAGGTAGAAGAAGAATGAATGAATGAACAAATACACATGTACATCAAACATTTTCTTGGTTAAGACAGTAATAATAGAATTATTCTTAGGAATAGCTTTGACTTTTCAAGCTTTTGAAACAGAGTATGTACTACATCTGTCTAATTTTTATTGTCTGATTATATATTTATAATTTTATTTCCTGTCCTTTTTGAGTAAATAATTTCATTTGATTTGGATTCTAAACCCTTTTTGTGAAATAATTTTACATTTACCAAATGTCAGCTAACAAATGAATAGATAAGCACATCATGATATAGATTTGATTTTGATTTTGTACCTGAGGTTTGTCCTTGGCTAACTTAGAAATGTGTAAAATTTTCAGAAAGTTAAGTACAGGAAGATTCTTAAAAAATAGCCAGGACTTTATTAAGTGAAAAACCACAATAAGATTCTGTTTCATCTTGTTACTAACCAATTAAAAAGCAGTGGGTTTTTGGCATTTTTTATATGACCTAGAATAAGCTAGTATAACCTGATTGATCATGTGGCCTAGCTGTGTTTCTACCTGTCTGAAAATAGAAGTCTGCTAAAAGTTCTCTTCTCCTGGGTGAGAACTGAATTATCTAGAAAATGAGATAGGTTTCTGTATCACCATGGTACAAATTGGCTTAAACAATAGTGTGTTTTCATTCCTCTCAGACTCTTTCAGACTTAGTTTTTGTGTTATAAGTTTTCTTATTTTCTGCATTTAATAGGTATTTAAGACTTTGAGAATGTGTATGTCAAGAACTTTTAGTTAGATTGTCCTTAAAACCTAAAACTTTTATGGAATTGTGTTTTAACTGTTAACATTTAATTCTCAGCCTCATTGAGTAGTGAATTTATATCTGTGCTGTCTGTGTTATAGTTACAGTCTCTTTTGGGTATGTGGTTTATTTATAAATGAAATTAAGTTGTATTACCTGAATTAATAGGGATAATGAATTAAGAGCCTTATCTTACTCAGGAATACTTACTGAGATGATAAAAAAAATCCTAAGATCAGAAATCAAAATTTCTGAATCCTTAACATATTATGGTTTGTGTATTGTAATGCTTTTTTTCCTTTGAAATAAGAATACTATAAATTTAAACCTTATTCTTACAAGTGAAATATTGTAGATTAACTCCAAATTTCAAGCTGTTTCAAATTAATTTAAATCTGTGTGGAATAGTCAGTTAGTGATTATTTCCTAAGGGAACTCTAGGAATCCTGTGGCTACATCTAGATAGGGGAGAAGCTAGATTAAAAATTAAAAAGAAAAGGAATGTATTAGGTTTGTGACTTATTTTTAGACAATTAGATTTGATACATATTTTAAAGCCAAGGTTTATTTGTACTCTGGAAACTGGTTTGTTCTTTCCTTCTTCTTTCTTCCCTTCCTCCCTCTCACCCCTCTCTCTTTTCTTCCGCCTTCCCTCTTCCTTCCCTCTCCCTTCCCCTCTTCTCTCCTCTCCCCCCCTCTCCCTTCTCCTTCCTTCCCCTCCTCTCTCCTTTCCTTCTTTCTTTCGTGTTTGGTAATCTACTATATTAATACACCACACTTATCCAGTTTATAAACATTTAGGTTGCTTCCTTACGTTTGCTATAATAAATAATGTGTCTGTGAACATCCAGATGCATGTGTCCCTATGCGAACAGATAAGATATCCTCTGGGAGTTATACCTAGATGACAAATTGCTGGACTATAGAATATATACTTCTCTAATTTTACTTGGTAATTACAAACTGTTTTCCAAAGTGATGGCATGAGACACTTTAATCAACAGTTTATGGTAGACTTCCTTTTGCTCTACATCTTCATCAACACTTGGTAATGTTAGACTTTAATATTTCTCAAGTTTGTGAATGGTTAATGGTATCTCATTGTGGTTTTAGTTTGTTTATTTTTCTATTGTAACAAGCATCTTTTCATATATCTTGGACCTTGAAGTTTTGTCTTTTTGGAAGTGCTCATTCAGATCTTTGGCTGTTTTCTATTGATTTTATCCTTTTGCAAAGTGGTTTTCTTTAAAAAATTATATAGACAAAATATGTATTTAGCCTATCATTGTCATATTGCTGAAATGTAATCATTAAAAAAAATTTTTTTAAAGACTTTATTTATTTATTTGACAGAGATCACAAGTAGTCAGAGAGGCAGGCAGAGAGAAAGGGAAGCAGGCTCCTTGCTGAGCAGAGAGCGTGATGCGGGACTCGATCCCAGGACTCAGAGATCATGACCTGAGCTGAAGGCAGAGGCTGTAACCCACTGAGCCACCCACACACCCTGAAATGTAATCATTTTTGAGGCAACTCTTCAGTAACTGAGTATGAATCAATACCAAGACATAACGTTGTTTACTTTTCCTTTCCATTTTATTTCATTGGTTCCAAAATTAAATCTAGGGAGAAAAAAAATTAATGAACAGAAATTGGTGTGAAATTGCTCTTGAAATCCTGCACTATGTTTTAAAGGTAAATTATTCAAATCCTTATATAAAGATACTTTGAAGAAAGAAATAATAAAACCATTGATAATCTTTGCCTAAAACATTAATTCTCAAATATTTTCCATTAAGGGCTTTCTTTCTTTTTTTTTTTTTTTTTTTTAAAGATTTTATGTATTTATTTGTCATAGAGAGAGAAGCGAGAGCAAGCACAGGCAGACAGAGTGGCAGGCAGAGGCAGAGGGAGAAGCAGGCTCCCCGCCAAGCAAGGAGCCCGATGTGGGACTCGATCCCAGGACGCTGGGATCATGACCCGAGCCGAAGGCAGCCGCCTAACCAACTGAGCCACCCAGGCGTCCCCATTAAGGGCTTTCTATTCAGGTTTTCTCAGCCTTTTGACAACATACCCATAGTATTGTTATGGGACGTGGGTGTTTGGGTTGGGGGAATAGTCTGCTATCAAAATGTTTCTTTTGGAGGTGTGTGGAGGGAGGCCTTTTGTGCCTGGTGATATAGCCATTAAGCATAGTTTTCCAGGCTTTCTCAGAGATTCTATGAACTATAAAATACACACACACACACACACACACACACACACACACACACACACAAATAATTTTAGGTATATAATATATGTAACTTTAGATATACAAATATATATATTTTATCAGATACGTGTATGTGTGTGTGTGTATATGTATGTACACACATATATGTGTGTGTATATGTATGTACACACATATATGTGTGTATATATGTATGTACACACATATATGTATGTGTGTATACATATATCCGCTTAACTGACTGAGTCATCTCTATTTCTGCAATTTCTATGTGACTCTAAAATAATTTTCAAATAAAAAGTTAAAAATATATATCTGTAGGGGTGCCTAAGTGGTTCATTCAGTTAAGCATCTGACTCTTGATTTCAGCTCAGGTCATGATCTCAGGGCTGTGAGATTGGGCCCCATGTGGAGTTCCGGGCTCAGCATGGAGTCTGCTTGTCCCGCTCCCTTTGCTACTTTCCCCACTTACCTGCACTCTCACTCTCACTCTCTTTCTCTCCATAAATAAATAAAATCTTTTTAAAAAGTTGAAAAAATAGTACAGAGAGTTCCTATTACAGTCTTACTCATCATTCCCCAAAGGTAACATCTTACTTATCGTAGTGCTACTGTCAACTACTAAACTGTAGACCTTTTCCACATTCACCAGTTTTTACATGTATTCTGGGTTCATGTGTTTTGTAAAATTTTACCACATGCATTAATACTTGTAACACCACCACAAAGAGGATATAGGACTTTTTCATCATGTCCAGAAAATTTTCTCATGCTACCCTCAGTAACTTCCCTTCAATTCTGGCAGCTCCTGATCTGTTTTTCATCATTATAATTTGGTCATATTGAGAATATTATATAAATGGAACCATACTGTTACAGGCTTTATTGTGTTATATGTTTTATTCATATGTTGAAACCCCGTACCCACTACATTGGAGTGTGACCATATTTGGAGATACTTCAGGTATAGAGTATTGCAAGCCTAGAGCAAGGACAGGAAATTGGAATTGAGAATGGCAATAAAGCTCTTTAGGCATTAGGGGAAGTAGGATACTTTCGGGACTGGTGTATTGTTAGCTCAGCCGCATTGAAATAGCTCCTTGAATTGAATTCTGCAGCTGGGTTGTGTTGTGTGCTTGAATGAAAAATCTGTTTTGCTAGAGACCGTTAAAATACTTGAATTTTACTCATGTAGAGTAATAGTGAACTAATTTCTACCCCTTTATACATTTGTACATAATGTTATATGGGGTTAGTTGGTAAGTAGCTAGTAAAAACCAGAATCCTGAAGATATTAGATTAAAGGCTGAGTCTATAAATAAGTAATGGAAAACAGAAAGCAATTTTATATGAAATGTTATCTTCTAACACAAATTTCTCCAATCTTGGCAAGCTACAAGAAGCTTTTAGAAGCAAGCTAGACTAAAGGAGTTAATACATAGAATTAAATCCCTTAATGTAGGTTTTGAAGATTATGTGGCTAATGAATAATTTTTAAATGTATCCTCTGTTCACTTCAGGCATTTTCTTCAGATAACTTATCCTAGTTTTAATGGAATTAGTTATATCAAAACAGAAAAGCTTTTACATGTTGTTGATGACACCTTATTTCAGATCAGACCACTTTCTCACGTAGCATTCGTAACTGTTGTGGATTTATAGATGGCAACTTCAGGGACAGTTTTAAGAGTGAATGCTCTTATATATACACACACCCATGTGTGCGCACCCACAGTCCTCCTTCAGTCCCTTTTATTTTCCCTTTTCTTTGGATTGCACATTTCTCCTTATCTGTTCCATCTTCCCTTTTTTAATGTGTGCACACAGGGAATAGTAAATTGCTGTTCTTAGGTCTTCATAATCTGTGTTACATTTGGAAAGCATACTGAGAGAAACATTGAGTTTTTCTCAGGTGGTCATATAACTAAACCATATTTCTCCACTTAGTATAACAACTGTGAACTGCCTCATTTCTGTAAATATGCTTCCTGGAGATCAGGTAAGATTTGTCTGTTTCAGTCTTCAGACTAGACTATCTTGACATCTTTTTTTTTTGAGAGAGAGCATGGGGAGAGGACATGGAAGAGGAGAGAGACTCTTAAGCAGGCGCCATGCCCAGCATGGAGCTGGATGTGGGGCATGGAGCTGGATGTGGGGCTTGATCTCATGACCCTGAGATCATGACCCAAGCTGAAATCAAGAGTTGGATGCTTAACTGACTGAGCCCCCCCAGGCACCCCAATCTTGATATACTTTTGTTCTTTTCGAGAGATAAATTTAGATATGTAGTCATTATGCACCTAATGATATTTTCATATAAAAACTGTTACAAATATGCTGGTAATGTGGCCCAAATCTAGCTTTGTTAACTTCACTGTGCTTATCTCATTATCTCTCTTCTTCTACACATAACATTATCTCATTCTTCTAAGTTAAGATTTCCTAAAATATATGCATGTATATGTGTGTGTGTGTTTGTGTGTATGCTTTATTTCTGTATTTTGGAACTGAAGAGAATTTTATGAGCAGTTATGGCTGAAATACAGTAAGATTGAAGCAGCCCTCTTAGATTTGGGTTTTCTGTAGCACTTGGTTTTACCATAGGAATTGTAAGATAATTAAAACATTTATTTTTATCCTTTATAGATGTAGTCTATTCCAAGTAATATATTCTCACCAACTTAGCTTTTGTAAAAGTAAGATGAATAGAATACTGGCCTTTAAAATTTCTTTTCTTTTCTTTTTTTTTTTTTTTTTGAGTGTGTTGAAAGGAGAATGAATAAGATTATTCAATTTGCCAACTCTTGAACTAACTGGACTTAAAATTATGAGAAATGAGAAAATCTTCCATTTTGGTGGGTACAGTTGTTTTCATGAAAGAAACAGATTCTAGTGAAAATGGTTAAGTTTGAGAAGATTTTAATACTTAGGCTTGGTATGTTAAGATACCAAGGACTGTATTTTGTGAAGCAGGAGGACCAAAAGGTCTTGAATGAGGAATCTGGGAGGTCGAAATTCTGTTCCATGTGTTCTGTGATGGGGACTGTTAAGAATGAAGGGAGAGGACACTTCATAGGTCCTTAGAGAATGAGCAGAAGAAAACCTGTTTGCCTCGATTATAACCAACTAGCATGTAAAATCTTTGCATTAAAAAAAACCTTCATAAATTGGGGTGCCTGGGTGGCTCTAGTCAAGTATCTGCCTTTGGTTCAGGTCATGATCCCAGGGTCCTGGGATCGAGCCTTGTGGTAGGCTCCCTGCTCTGTCAGGAGTCTGCTTCTACATCTCCCCCTGCTCATTCTCTCTCTCAAAAATAAATAAAATCTTTAAACAAACAAACAAAACACTCTCCATAAATAGATTTAAAATGGCCCTAAAGTAAAAATTTCATATTTTGCATTTTACTCTGAAGAGTATGATAGTTAAATAAAATTACTGGAAAAAAATTGGAAAGAATTTCTATAACTCACAGATCTATAACAGTATTTTCAGTCTTTTCTTCATTTTAAGAGACTTATATTTTATGATTCACCTGATGTTAAACTCTTAGAAAATTGTTATAGAACTTTGAGGAACTGACTAGTTCTTGGTCATCTACATAGTAGGCAATTGAATATGTGTTATCTGGTTTTTTAAAAAAAATCTAAATTTTGCTGTGTCTTAGCAGAACCCAAAGGTACATTTCTCAAGTAACATGAAGATTACCCGTATAGTACAACCAATTTTAGTTACTCAGTAATGAATTAATTGAGGCAAAGTTTCTTTTGATTCTTTAAGTATTTCTTTTCATTTCCTAAGTTTAGCCATTTAAATATTTTTCTCCATCAGTTTGAGTTTCTGCAAATGGGGTATATTTTTTAATAAATTCCTGAGTCTCTGCTCTGACCTCATTGAATCAAAACCTCAGGTAGACCCTCAGTGTTCTTTTTAAAAAAAATTTAAAAAAATTTATTTGAGAGGGACACCTAGGTGGCTCAGTCGTTAAGCCTCTGCCTTCAGCCCAGGTCATGATCTCAGGATCCTGGGATCGAGTCCCAGCATTGGGCTCCTGCTCAGTAGGGAGCCTGCCTCTCCCTGTGCCCTCCCCCCTGCTTGTGTGCATTCTCTCTCTCTCTCTCAAATAAATAAATAAAATCTTTAAAAAATTTATTTGAGAGAAAGTGAGTGAGAAAGAGCATGAACGGAGCAGAGGGAGAGAGAGAGGCGGATTCCCTACTGAGCAAGGAGCCCAATGTGGGATTCAATCCGAGGACCCCAGAATCATGACTTGAGCCAAAGGCAGATGCTCAACTGACTGAGCCATCCAGGTGCTCCAACCCTTAGTGATTCTTAAGCACACTGAAATTTGAGAACCAGATATGGAGAACAAAATTATTTGAAATGCAACCACTGAGTTATCTGATTTTTGTCAATATTTTTGGTAAAAGGCTGAACTGTGGAGGAAACTATTGACAGAGAATGGGTTTCCATCACTGTCACAGAATTTGAGGTTTGAATAGGGACTTTGGAGGTCATGATGTCAACTGTGTGACCATTGTGCCTCTTTGTTGCTATCTTTGTTCTGGGACTCTCTTTTCTTGCCCCTTTTAACCTCCAGCCTAAACTGTGCTTACACTGGATTAATGTTGTTAAGACAACCTGATAATTCCAACAGAAATTTGGAAAGTAGGGAGAAAATAAATACTTGAAAGAAGGGACAGACGTTGTTAAAATACACATCTGACATAGGAGCTTCTGTTTTAAGAATCCTCTTGAAGAGACTAAGGAGCTTTATTGAGCCTCAGATCCCTTTTTTCTAGCAGCTGATGAACTGATCTTACTTGCCTGGCCAAACTGCCTCTGGTTGTGATCTCATGGGCACCTTTTACTTATTACTACATCAAGGCTCTCTACCTGCTCATTTTGCTTCACTTCAATACAGTGCCTACTCCTAGTATCCTTCAACAATTTCCAGATTTCATAGATCTTCCTAGTTTAGCTTCAAGAGTCTCCCCAAATTCAGTAGTATTTGTAAATATGCATGATTAATACTTACAAATCTTTTTTTAAAAAAAAGATTTTATTTTATTTATTAGAGCACGCACATTGAGCATAGGAAGAGGGAGAGGAGAAGCAGACTCCCTGCTGAGCCTGGAGCCCTACATGATTTCCTTCTCACAATCCTGAGATCATGACATGAGTTAAAACCAAGAGTCAGAGGCCCAAGGAGCTGAGCCTCCCAGGTGCTCCAATAATTAAAGCATCATAATGAATACTAGATTTACCGCTTTACTTTTCTGGAGCATTTCACTGACACAACTCCAACAAAATGAGTTTTCCTTTTCATTTTCTTTATTAGGCCCTTTGTGTAAGAGAGTATCACAATATAACAGTACTTTATCTGCATATTAATTTGTGTTATTGTGTTCAGAATTTGACAGAAGAGGAAAGGCAAAGTTGTTTTTTTTTTTAATTTATTTTTTTTTCTTCAAGATTTTGTTTATCTGACAGAGCGTGTGTGGTGGGATGGAGAGCGAGCACCCACATGGGAGAGTGTAAACACAAGCAGGGGGAGCAGTGGGCAGAGGGAGAAGCAGACTCCCCAGTGAGCAAGGAGTCCAATGCTGGGGTCATGACCTGAGCCAGCAGATGCTTAACCAGCTGAGCCATCCAGGTGCCCCAGGGCAGGGTTCTTTTGATGTGCAACTTCTGGCCAACATTATTGTGGATAATTGAGAGTTATTCAGTAACTATCACTGTAAAATATATGCCTGTAGCAAATGTTGCAGGGATTGTCAGGGAATATGATTGCTGGTAGGGGGCTCTTTTCTGTTTCTCCTGACTATGGAGAGGCCGGCATTTAAGCTATTCTATTCTTATTTTTAAAAGAGTCTAAGGACAGTCTCACAACCTGTCCTGGTAATCTGTTCCAGTATTTAATTAGTGTTATAGATTCATTTCTTCTGTACCACCATCAAGTTGTACATGAAGTTTCTTTTACATATTCTTTTAATGTTGATTGATTTTGACTCCAAGATCTTTCATTGCTCCCACCTTTGTGTGACTAGACATTGCCCATATTGTTTCTTGGGTGTTTATTCTTTTAATTCATCAATGGACTTTATTATGTTTCTTGAGTGTAGTGACTGATCATTTTTAATTTAGAATTCTCTGGAACTTCTGATTGATTCTTCTTATCAGTAGTTGGCAAATTAGAATCTAGCAAAACTATGCCATCTTATTTTCAGTAATAAAATTAGTTCTAAGTTCAGCTTCTCAGTTACTTCTGCCATCTCCTCCTTTTGTTCTGCCCCATCCTCTCTACATGTTTATCTCTTCCTTGGATTCACCCCACTTCCTTTTCACGTATTGGAATGAGGAGGCTACTACTTTATTTCAGAGCCTTTGCTGCATTCGCCAACAGTGGTATTGACTGGGTTATATTTTTAAGCTCCATGGGGACAACTTTATTTTGGATGAAGAGGATTTGAGTGAGTAAAGGTGTGAGAAACTACATCATATCTTATAAATCTTTATAAGGTCTCTAGATCTCTTCCAGAGCATAATATGATTTGTCAGTTGTCACCCTTTGTGAGCTGCAGGTGTCATTAATCATGAGAGAAAAATTCCTATTTAAATGTTTGATCATTTGTCTTCAGAAAATGTGATTTTCAGCTTTTTTAGAGTCACAAACTTATAAGCAATAATGAGTTGGATTCCCATTGGCAGTGCTGACCACTGGGGAGTGTTCATGAGTGAAATACAGACTGACTTGTCTTAGATTGGATCTGCTAACGCAGCCCTTAGGGCCCTTGAATTGTGCATTAGGCTTGAATGTTGATGTGCGAAGGACCTGTAATGAAATATATTTCTGTGTGGTACCATTTCATGTAAAGGCTTATCCCTTTTTTGTTGTTATCATGAGCAGATTTACTTTACTATTGGCCAAGAATTCGAGTGAAAAAAATAAAACTAGGACATTTTGCCCAAAGGTATTTTTTTAATATTTAATTAAATTGCACAAATCCTGTGATCTTGTGAGAGTGTGTACATGCCTAACAAAAATTACTATGTTGTGCACTGGTTTTGGAATTGGAAGAGTACTACTACTTTAAGATTCTCTCTCTCTCTTGTTATTGTAGTTTTTGTGAACTAATCATGCAGACTAGGCTTTTTTTTTTTTTTTTTTTTAATCTTGCTTAGTGGTCAAGTTTTGGGTTGCTGTCATTATATACCCCATTTTTATTCACTCAGTCTTTGTCTTCTTGTTACTCTATCTTCATCTTGTTGGCTCTTAAACATTCTTGCTCAAGCTTTCTTTCATATCCTTTGCTTAGCAGAGGTGGAGTGGCATAGGTGATAAACATTTTTTGGAGGGGAGGGTTAAGACCTAGATTTCATTTTTATTGTAGAATTTTTATGAGATTAAGCAATTGAAAGAGAGATGATGTATACACTGGCAAATAACAAAGATCCTTGAGAAGGAGTTTTAAATATATTTTTTCTCCAACTCTATTCTCTGTTCAAATGGTATTGGTTACTAAAAGAATTTAAATGTTTTCCTAATAAGCATTTTTAAAATTGTTTTTAAAAAGTCTGTTTTCAGTTTTGAAATTTTTAAAGATCTTATTTATTTATTTGACACAGTGATCACAAGGAGGCAGAGAGGCAGGCAGAGAGAGAAGGAAGCAGGCTCCCTGCTGAGCAGAGAGCCCGATGCGGGGCTCGATCCCAGGACCCTGGGATCATGACCTGAGCTGAAGGCAGAGAGGCTTTAACCCACTGAGCCACCCAGGCACCCCCAGTTTTGAAATTTTTAAAATGTAGCCTTTTTGCCTAAATTGATAAATTAAAAGGTCAGTACTTATTTTTCTCAAACATATGATTTACTCTTTAAGATTTTTTTCTGAAACCTCAAAGAATGCAAGATTTTCCTTTTAGTAGTGTATCAGCAACCAAAGCTTTTTGCCTTTGAAAGTGAAGCTTTATAAGCTTTACTACTTTGAAACAAAAAAACCCTTCAAGGAAGGGTTATTGTTTGGGGCTGGGTTCAAATACCCTTGAATTTTAGGGAACTGTGAGGGAAATGAAGAGAAGGAAAATTGTAGTTAAAAATAATATGGGAAGTGCTTTAAAGACTCTTACAACTCCACTGAAGAGGTGATGGCCTCTAGAATTACCTAGGAAGCCTAGCCTGCAATTGTAGCTCTCTTTGAGCTTAATGAATGTGAACATATTTTAAAATTAAGATATTTCTGAAATCATCCTAATTCTGGGTGTTGTTGCATAAAAGTTATATTACCTCAAGCATGAAGGAAAATGGAATACATTTTACTATTTTTTGAGAGATTTAGTTTAGAATGATCATTTTCTAGAACTTGGAGAATTTTATGAATCTTTTTAAAAGCAGTGCTTATTTATATGAACAGAAAGCTATACTATTTCCAGGGGAGGGTGGTCCCTGGCTCTCTTAGGTTTATTCCCCAAGTTAATGAACTCTGTATCTGGCTTTTGAGCTTTTGAAGGAAATGTTGCATCATAGGATAGAAATCACTTTGTCACTAGTGGTTTTTCAAGGGAGTTCAGCAGCCATTTCTTGGATTTATAATATGGTTTTTAGATCAGACTCCTTCTCTCTCTCTCTCTTTTTTGGTTTTGTTTTAAAAAAAAGAATTTAGTTGCTCAATTGCTAATCACATGGAATAAAACAAAAAAGAAAAGAAACGAAAAATTTTAGCTGTGGTCACCTGTCCTTTGGATAGGTTGTTGAAGGTTTTAGGTGTTTTGTCCTTTTAGTGGAGCTGGCAGTATTGTGTGGAAAAAAATTATATATTTTAACTTTTTTTCTTTGAGTCTAAACTCAGCAAACCTGTCTCTTTCTTGGACTTCTTCCTATTCTAGTCAGTAGTCTGAATTATTTTATTGCCTTTCTCTTATGTTGAGAAGGTTAGACTGCCATGAACTTTGAGAAAATACTTTTTTTTCCTTGTGAAAATGTGTGCAAATTATGTTGCTTCATGTGCTTTATATAAGATTATGTAAACTATATTTAAAATAGGTGCCAAAATTTTAGTTTTCATGCATCAGACATTGTAGTTGAATTTTTTGATGCATTAAAAAAAAAAGCTAATTATTTGGTTATCAGTTTAAAATCAAGCTTGTTGGGGCGCACGGGTATCTCAGTTGGTTAAGCATCTTTGGCTCAGGTCATGATCCCAGGGGCCTGAGATCAAGCCCCATGTGTGTGTCAGGGCTCACTGCTCAGCGGGGAGCCTGCTTTTCCCTCTTTGTCTACCTGCTGCTCTGCATGCTTGTGGGCTCTCTCTGCCTCAAGCAAATAAATAAATAAATAAATAAATAAACAAACAGAATCTAAAAAAAAATTCAGGCTTATTTCCTAAATTATTATTATTATTATTTTTAAAGATTTTATTTATTTATTTGACAGAGAGAGATCACAAGTAGGCAGAGAGGCAGGCAGAGAGAGAGAGAGGAGGAAGCAGGCTCCCCGCTGAGCAGAGAGCCAGATGCGGGACTCGATCCCAGAACTCTGAGATCACGACCTGAGCCAAAAGCAGCGGCTTAACCCACTGAGCCACCCAGGCGCCCCTATTTCCTAAATTATTTTAAAGCAGAAGACTTTTGAATGATCTCTTGGTTCATTTAAAAATATTTTAGGGGTACCTGGGTGGCTCAGTTAGTTGCGCATCTGCCTTTGGACTAGGTCATGAAACCAGGGTCCTGGGATCAAATCCCGCATCAGGCTCCCTGCTCAGCAGGGAATCTACTTCTCCCTCTCTCTGTGCCCTTCCCACCAGCTCGTGCACTCTCTCTTTCATGCTTTCTCTCTCCAGCAAACAAATAAATCTAAAAAAATTTTTTTTAAAAATTACATATACACGCATGTATATATATTTGTCTGTTTGCTTTTTCTGAGGACTAGAGTAATATATGTTCCCTTTGGAAA
This sequence comes from Mustela nivalis, assembly GCF_964662115.1. Taxonomy (NCBI): domain Eukaryota; kingdom Metazoa; phylum Chordata; class Mammalia; order Carnivora; family Mustelidae; genus Mustela; species Mustela nivalis. The sequence goes on from NC_139024.1 coordinate 102,273,220, forward strand.
TTTAAGAAAATACAGAACAGTGCTGGTAAGAAAATTAAAATAACTTAGAATTCATCACATAGAAATAACCACAATTTACATTCTGGTAAATAGCTTTCCATTACTTTTTCTAGCTCATATTGTATTTTATCTTTAGGAGAACCTTCTAAATCAGGCTTCCAACCAAGGATTGTGTAAAGAGTATTGATTATTTTTTGACAGCACAAGAGAAATGTAAGAAGAGGAATTAGAGATTAGTACTTGGTTTGGGATCATATTCGTCTTTAATTCTCTCTTTTGAAAAAGCAATTGTGGTTGTTTGTAAACAGTTGATTTACTTTTAAGCATATGCATACATTACTGCATGCCCTTGACTCAAGAGTTTTCTCTGGGCTGCTGAAAATCCAGTACTCTAAGTCAGTCTTCGTGGAATCTCCTGTCATTCAGAGACGAACTTTGACTTTTGATGGGCAGTACCTGAATGATTCCATCAACTAACAAGGTTTTACAGTAACTGTATTTGTTGACCAAATTAAATTGCTTCTCAGTAGCCTTATTTGTTCATTCTCTGTAAGCCTCACTTTGTCTAAATCTTTTCCCTATAGAAATTCCCAAAGAAAAATAAGACCTTTGTACTTGCCATTTAACAGCAAAATTCAAATAATACCCTTGTACAAAATAAATATAGCAGAAAAGAAATCGTGCTGATTTGGCATAAACAGCATCATAGCTTCTCACTGAGCCTCACATAAAGAAATGTCTGCATCTCAGACTTAGCATCTCTGTGGAAGCGACCAGAATCATAGGTTGCTGTTTATTGATTGCTGAAGTCAAATGCATTGTCATTTAATAAGAGTCAGTGATATTGTAATGATTGTAGCTGCGTAGGTCCCATTGCTCATTAATCCATGTATTTGTAGGGGTTTTCCACACCTCTGTATACTCTTTCATTCTCAAGCTTAATTTCAAGAGAAAGCCCAGTCAAGAAGAGAATCCCCTGCCAGGTGCCAGAGCTGTTCCTGTCTTGTCTATGAATTTTTGATTTTGCCATACTTAATGGTCAACAGCCCCCCCCCCCCCCCGCCGCCTCAAGTTTTTCTGAGCTTACCAGAGAAATTGTAATAAACCCAAAAGGAGAAAATGAACCAGTATATCACAAAAAAATTTTTGTTGTTTTTTTTCACACTGAAAATAATGATTCCTGTAAGGGAGGCAGTAGTATATAATAATATGTAAATGATTTTGATTTTCATCAGTATTTTGTTTAAGCAGTTAATAACCGTGGTTAAATAAAAAGGCTCTTCATAATTCTTTGCAGACATGGTTTCTGTTTCAGGTAAAATCACTTTCAGGTAAATATAAAATGAACCCGTGACAAAGATTTTATTTAACTCACAAAATTGATGAGGAAATCAGTGCAATGTTATGGCTGGTTCAAAGAGCATTTAAGAAGTTAGGCATATATATAGGCAGTTTAACAAAGAAGTGTCTGGGTTAGATAGAAAATTGGTGAGCCATCAATTCAGATGTTTTGCATCTCGAATAAAAATCTACAAGTTAGCAAGTGACTTCAGATAGTTGGAGACTTTTATCAAGAGTGAACAGTGAATTTCATTAGGTCCCTTTGTTTGGTGTGCCTTTGCCCTCCCCATTTGTTGTTAAAAAGATGTGCCCAGATGTTTTCCAGGTATTGGATACTTTTTATGATATAAGGAAAAGGAAAACGATGGAAAGGACATGACTTTTACAAATGAGAAAATGAAGGGAAATAGATTAAGAAGAAGAGAATTAATTGATCGGGCAAGAAATGTTTGTTTTGATAGTGTTTGATCTTAAAAAAACCCACCTACATTTCATGTTATAGAGGAAACATCTTCTCTTTTTTCCTAGTCTGTAATGTAGTTGCTTTTCCAAAAACCAGTGGAAAAGCGTAGATATTGTTGAATCATTCGTGTTTTAGGACCCATGTTTGTTTCGCAGCTGACTAGAATGAATCTCTCAGTATAACCATGATCCAGTTAACATTTGAGCAGTTAACTTATTGAGTCATTTTATATTTTGGTTAACTTTTGAGACCCTGTGCTGTTGTGAGAAATAAAAATTGTTCGAAAAAAGGTCCGTAATGTAGAATTGGAGTGAGAAGGATTTTAGAGGTCATCTCTGTATATGGATGAGGAACCTGAGTCACAGTGAGGGTAACTGACTCGTTGGCTAATTCTGGACAGAATGAAATCTAAAATCCATCTATCTTAGTGTTGATACAGTGCTGTGGTCCATGCATAATTGTGAAACATTAGTATTTAGAAAATTAAAATTTTTATTTGATGTTTATTGTGTGACTGTTATCTTGCTAACTCTGTGCAAGATATTTAAACTACAAAAAAAATATGATGTTTATGATCTCTACTCTTGAAGGCTTAAGCTCTAGCTGAAGAGACGGAATATTAGTTTTGATTTTTGATTTTTTTTTTTAATTTGAGAGTGAGAGAGGAGGGAGTGAGAGAGAGACAGAGAGCGCTTGAGTGCAAGCAGTGGAAAGGGCAGGGGGAGGAGCAGACTCCCTGCTCTGCATCCTAGGACCCTGAGATTATGACCTGAGCTGAAGGCAGATGCTTAACTGACTGAGCCACCCAGGAACTCATGATTTTTAATGTTTAAAATTAATTTTTTAAATTTGAGTATGGTTGACAAATAGTGTTACATTAATTTCAGGTGTACAACTTAGTGATTTGACAAGTTTATACATTATGTTGTGTTTATCACAAGTATAGCTACCCTCTGTTCCATTACATCACTACTGTAATATCATTGACTGTATTCCTTATGCTCTGCTTTTTATTCCCATGACTTATTCATTCCATAACTAGAGGCCTATATCTCTCTCCCCTTCAACCATTTTGCCCAGTTTTTCACCTTCTTCTCTTCTGACAACCATCAGTTTGTTTTCTGTATTTTTTGCCTGATTCTGCTTTTGGTGTATTCTTTTTTGTTGTTGTTTTAAAGATTCCTTTTATGAGTGGAAATATACAATATTTGTCTTTCTTAGTCTGACTTATTTCGCTTAGCATAATATCCTCCAGGTCCATCCATGTTGACTTGAATAGCACGACCTTGTTCTTTTCTTATGGCTGTGTAATATTCCTCTGTGTGTGTGTGTGTGTGTGTGTATCACATCTTTATCCATTCATCTTTTTTTTTTTTTTAAGATTTTATTTGTTTATTTGATAGAGATCACAAGTAGGCAGAGGCAGGCAGAGAGAGAGGAGGAAGCAGGCTCCCTGATGAGCAAAGAGCTGGATGTGGGGCTCGATCCCAGCACCCTGGGATCATGACCTGAGCTGAAGGCAGAGGCTTTAACCCACTGAGCCACCCAGGTGCCCCTCCATTCATCTTTTGATGGCCACTTAGGTTGCCTCCATGTCTTGGCTATTAAAAATAATGCTGCAATAAAAATACAGGTGCATATATTTTTTTGAGTTAGTGTTTTCATTTTCCCTGGTAAATATCCGGTTTAATATCCCTGGTAAGAAACCAGTGGGATTATTGTATCATATGGTATTTCCATTTCTAATTTTTTAAGGACTCTCCATACTGTTTTCCACAGTGGCTGTACTGAATATTATTTTTTAAAAAACTCATGACCCAGGGAAGGATATATGCAAAGTATTAAATGGGTGGTTAATGGGAGTACATGCTCTAAGAGTTTTCAATAGGAAATGGTTGGAGTTGAAGATATTAAAAAGGTAAAAAACCATGAAAAGTAGCACACGTAAGTGCCCAGAGGACTAGGGAATTATGGTCAGGGAGGTGTTTGGTTTTTATGGGGGGGGGACTTTGTATAGCTCCTTGCCCACTTTTGTCAACTCATTTATTCCTGGTGGTATATCGTATTGGTTCTGCCATTGGTATAATGATTTCACTTGCTGGGACCGTTAAGGGTTAATTTAAATTGAATTTTGTTTATTTAAAAACATTATTTCAGAGTAGTGGCTATACATAATCCTGTCCAATTATATGGTAGGCAATTACCTAAATGTGTATTTCCCAAAATAATCCCTGAGTAGAGGGGCGCCTGGGTGGCTCAGTGGGTTAAGCCTTTGCCTTTGGCTCAGGTCATGATCTCAGGGTCCTGGGATTGAGCCCTGCAGTGGGCTGTCTGCCCAGCAGGGGGCCTGCTTCTCCCTGCGGCACCCCCTCCCCCCACTTGTGATCTCTCTCTCTCTGTCAAATAAATTAATAAAATCTTTAAAAGAAAAATAATCCCTGAGTAGAGTAGGAATTCTAGTGTTATGGTATCTAATGTTAAATTTCTTTCTGTTACTGGTAGGAGTGGCAAAGTTGTAAAAGACAGTGGAAGGGTTCATAGATATGTGCTCATTTTGCAAGGGCATTTTTGTACTTTAGTTTTAACAGAAAACTTAACAATTTGATTGATATATTTATCAAGGTTGTAAGAAGCAAAACCTAAAATGAATATTTCACAATTCTAATTGCTTTCGCTTGGCTCTTCTCTGTGTATTATGCATTTTGGCTTTAAATATTTAAAATTTCATCTCTAGTGTAAAGTGGGAGTGAAATCACTTAGAGTGATAAGCTTTTTGTCAGTGATAGTCCTCCCTGCTCCCTTTTTAAAGCAGAGTGATGTTTATGTTGTGTCTTTCTAGCATTAAGAGAAATCATTTGCTGAGGTGATAATTTCTTTAAGTGCTAACAACATCTAGAGAGTGAACACTTATCATGTGTGACTTCATATTGTGTGTTGTGTGGTAGATATAATTGGTGAGTCTGCTTTCTCCTGTTGATTGTAAGATTTCTGTCATGACATGTTTCTTTTTAAAAAAAGATTATTTATTAATTTATTTGAAAGAGAGAGCATGAGTGGGGGGCGGAGCAGAGGGAAAAGGAGAAGCAGACTCCCCGCTGAGCAGGGAACCTGATGTGGGGTCCCATCTCAGGACTCTGGCATCATGACCTGAGCGAAAGCAGACATTGAACTGGCTGAGCCACCCAGGCGCCGGTGACGTTTGTTTCTGAAGTGGTATTTTTTTGTAGGTTTAGACAGATTGCAGAAAGTGGGTATCTTTGTGTTTGCCCGTATTCTAATGCTGGAAGGGATTCAGGATGACTCTAGGGTTTTTCTTCTTTTCTGTAACTGAAGAAAATGAGAACTTATCTTGGGACAGAAATAGAAGATCTTATCTAGTGACAGAATTTGACGATTACACTCACACACACACACACACACACACACTCTCCCTGAAGATGCCTACATAGACACATTATAAATATTTATTTCTTTTCATGTGTGTGTACATAATAAAATCATGGCTTCCTAATGGTATCTTCAATTCTAACCCAGCATCTTGGAGTTCTTTTAAAAAATTTTCCCTGGCAGTGATTTTTTTTTTTAATTTGCTCATTCAAAAGAATTTGCTGTATGTAGATCTCCTAGTAGCCATGCTGTGTTTGTGGCTTACCATTTCTATATCACATCTGCCAGTACCCTGACTGGTCTGGGCCTCTGCAACCCTTACCCCTTTCTCACTGCTGTGTTCTTACTCACCTCAGCTATTGTGCTGACTCTGGCATGCTGGAAACAAAAAGGAAAGCAAGATGGAAAGGAAAGGGCAGGTTCTAATTCTTTAATATTTCATAGATATTACTCTTAGCTCCGCCACATTTTCTTAAGATTTTTTTTTTTTTATTTTCAAGATTCCTTCCTGTGTAGGCGCCTGAGAATCTCCAGGTGCTTACTCATTCCTGCAGTTTTGGTTACTATTTTCATAGAAGGGAAACAAAAAGGCTTGTGTTCCCTGTAGCCCAGTACAGTCTTTGTTCACTAGAGAGAATGTGGTTCTTGTAGCAGACAGTTATGGGTATATGTGTTGTCAGTGATGGTCTAGAATTTATTTCTGATGGTGGAGAGTGGCTCAGCCATAGTCTTTCCAGCTCTATAATTCCAGCTTCTTCTGTACTGACACACAAAGCCATTTCTTGGTATTCACTTTCTTAGACCCAGGGGCTGTGTCAGAAGTTGTGGCTCTAGCCAGCGTTGTATCTGAAAAATGTCTCTTATAAAACTTTAGCATCCTTACCCTTGAGGATAGAAGAATCCTTTGTGTTAGAAAAACCTATGGTCTTACTCTTTTTCGTTCTCAGAATTACGAATGACATTTCTTTTTAGTTGCAGGTGAATGTATCTGTTCATATCACTGACAAAATTTAGAGTTATGGTAGGCTTTAGGCCTGGTGGGCCCTGGCTCCATTTCTTTGTAATTCTCTTGGCTCTGTTCTCAGCTTTGACCTTGGGTAACGTCCTCTGTGGTGGCAAAATGGCTGTAATAGTTTCACATTTTGCATCCACGTACCACATGGTCCAGAATTAACATTTTGGTTTTATGTGGGTTGGAGCAAGTCAGGTCATGTTCAATATCCCTGAACCAAAGATTGTAGCAAGGAGCTGAAATTATGCCACTTGGCTCAGGCTGATTCAGAATGATTCTTACAGCTGTGGCTGAAGTCCATTTCATCCAGTACAGTAGAGGTACTGCAAAGTAACATAATTATCTTGGAATACTGATTGTAAGTAACTTCAGCTTTCATAGCATTTAGGGCAATGTATTTACTCATTAAAAATATCCTTGAGAAAAGATTTTTGTGTGTGGGGAGAGGCAGTCGTGGGGTTATTTAAAAAAAAGATTTTTGTTTTTTAAATACTAGTATTAGAAAATGTTGAATTATTTATGTCTTTAGCTTATTTCTCTGTCAGTATTCTTAATTTTTAAGTTCCAATCTTAATGTTGTAGAATAGCTGTAACTCATATAAAATGGATAGCAACCATTTAAACTAGAGGAGAGATGAAATGGAATTTAAGATAGATGAGATTTCACTCTTTACTTTCATTTATATACTTTCATGAATATACGTTTGAAAGTACAATGTCTGAAAGCTAAGTAATAGATCATATTAAGTGGATGGTGGATTGTCTCAGTGCCAAGAAAGAAAAGAAGGAGAATACAATCCCTTATTCAGGCTTGTAGGGGGGCTACTTTGTTGGGAACAGGCAATGAGGTGGATAGGTGAGAGCCATCAGGAGTATCCATGCAGTTATTAATGGGGACTGGGTCCAGGGCTGCTCATTTAGCAGCCCCTGAACTTTAAATTTCTGCACAGGACTTTGCTAGTTTCCTGGGGGTAGATCTTGGGAATGGGATCTGCTTACTCCTCCCTCAAGAAGAGTCCAGACTCAGCTGGCTACCTCCATTTTTGTTTGTTAAGCTGGTTATCCACCAGTCTACGGTTTGCTAATTTACTAGGCTGCGCCTACTACTGGTTGCACCTTCTGTAGGTACAGAATGGTTTAAGTGTACTGCTTCTTTACCCTCTTGATTGTGTGGCTGACTAGGAGCTGTGGTCCAGTGCCACTGCATAGCATATGAAAGTATCCTATAGAATCTCACTAGCCCAGGGAAAGATCAAGTGTCAAAATTCTTAAGTACAGTTTTTACTGAATGCATATCTGTTTCACACCATTGCAAAGTCGAAAAATTTTAAGTCAAGCGATTATAAGTTGGGGACCCTTTATACTAATCACTAAAGAAAAATAGTTAGAATGCATAACCTTTTATTTTTGATATTATCCTAATTGACAGCAAAGCCATTCCCAGAGCTTCCTGGGTAACTCTGGAGATAGTTCATCTTGAAGTGTTTATGAGTATTTGTTTAATTTACTTCTGGAAGGTGGAATAACCAAATCATTATTCAGTTTTCTGAAGTGAGTTTCAAAGAATGAAAAAATACCATCTCTGAATGTATGGCAAGCATTTTCTAAAGTGCAAACCTCCAAGACTATTTTGTTAAGACAGTGCTGTATAGAAATTTCCATAGAAAAATTGAACACTTACTAAAATGTGTTTCTGACAAGAGATTTTAATCAAAATATATTAACTGAAAATCCAGTCACTTTTAAAAGGTACTTGGATTTTTCATATCAACAAGAGTTTCACAATATCATGTAATGATAATAGAGTGTTCACTTGCAATTTGTGATTTCTTTGAGGCATTAGTAGTTTTTAAGAGTAAATTCTCAGGTAGGTGGGGATTGAACGGGAAGAGGAAAAGTTCAAAGGAATGCATTTGTGTCTAATAGTTAACACTTTTGAGGCTATGTTTTATACTTGGGATTATGTGAAAAAAAATTTAAACCATCTTAAATCAAATTAAGTTTTATGTTTTCATTTTGATCAACAGGGCTTAATTTGGAAAGTAAACAATAATGGCCTGATATATATGTAAATTTCTATCTAAGGGTTGATCATTTAGCTTTAGGTGCTGAATTTGTATCAAAGAATTATGATCAAATAATTTCTTATTAAATTGACAAACATTTGCATTAAATAGTCATCTTGAACAATTAAAATTACTTCATTGTTGTTCTCGTGTTTGACTCTAAACATCAGAAACTAAATCTTATAATTGCAATGCGAAATAAAATGACAAAATGTGTCAGTTAGGATTATTCAATTATTTTATGTAAATACAAAGCCATTTACTTGAAGGAGAACCATTGTACCTTTTAAAATGTGATCAATCAACACCTTTCTTAGAATTGCTTTCATTGAGCTAATTGATAGGTACTTTTATTCATGAAATATTGCAGTTTTTATTCTCCTTATTAATGGTCCTCCCTACATATGAGTGAATAAATCATCGGGCTGCTAGTAGTTCTAAGTGGTTTTCAGAGAGTATTTAAGTGCTTGTAATCACTAAGCAAAAGAGTACTATAGATTAAATGTGTTGTAAACCACACATGAAGGCAATGTCTTTTTTTATTATCTGTAACTTTAATGAAAAGAAAATGTTAATTTAGGGTAATGAAATAGACCTCCAAGTATGATCAGTGAATAGACCATTAGGTTAATTAAAATGAGGATATGTATCACTGCTGTGCTGAAACTATCATTGTGGAAGAGACAGATTCATTTAGTGCTTGAATAGTAAAATTCAGGATGTGTCACTCCCAAACTAGATTTACCACACAAAGGAACAAGATTGATGACAAGGGTAATTTGTTTTTGTTTCATTTACTCTTACCTGTCACATTACTTGTCATTCTAGAGAGCCTGTCACTTAAAGGTGAAAATTTATCCAATCTTTTTAAAATCAATTAAGTATAAATTTTGTTGCTTTCCTTTCTGTCCATCATCCTAGCTGAATTAAACACAGAAACAAGATTTAAGTAATGAGGAAGCATACAGATTGTAATATAACTTTCAAAAAGTTGCAGCTTTAAATATTGGATCTGGGGGCACCTGGGTGGCTCAGTGGGTTAAAGCCTCTGCCTTCGGCTCAGGTCATGATCCCGGGGTTCGGGGATTGAGCCCCGCATTGGGCTCTCTGCTCAGCAGGGAGCCTGCTTCCTTTCCTCTCTCTGCCTCTCTGCCTCCCTGTGATTTCTGTCTGTCAAAATAAATAAAATCTTAAAAAAAAAAAAATTGGATCTGCAAAAATGCAATTGAAACCACCATAACAACTTTTTGTTTATTAGTTCTTTTCCTTGTCTAATTCCCAAACATGCTGGGAACTAATTTTTTGTACTTTATTATCCACTTGGCCAATTTACTATTTGAATTTACTAAAAAAATTCAGTGCTTCAATAGGTATACCATAGTTTATAAAAGATTTTTGAATGCTCTTTGCTTCTTTCCTGTGAAAAACTTAGCCTGTGCCAGCCATAAAGTAGGTTTTCAGTAAGTACCTCCTATTTTGATTTAAGAGTCTTGGCATGTGTGTTTAAACAAAATCTGTATGTTCTTGAGCTATTCAGTTTCTCCCATCATGTGCCTAATTAATTTAATTTCTGTTCAGATCTTAGATCTAGAATTACAGCATCTGGCCTAATAGTTTACCAGTGTAATTATCACCAATAGCTTTTTGTCTGGGATCTAAAGTATGCATGTATGTATTAAGTAATTTATAAAGCAATTGCTTTCCCTAATGATTTATATGATAGTCAACCAAGTATTTATTGAATTCCAGTTCTGAGCCCAGTATTATACTAGGAACTTTCATATGCTTAAGACTTTCCTTGGCTAAGCCTTATACATGATCAGCCTATGTTTATAAAAGAATCCATTTCTTTCCTTAGCTTTATAAAAATAAAAACACTTTTTAGGTAGGTGAGACCCTCTTTTTCTCTTGTTTTTAGCCTCTTGATTCTGTGGAAGTCATTTCTTATTTTTACCTTAATTCTCTATTTTTCTGAGATTAATCTGGGTGCTATTTAGTAGGATATATTTAATGAGTTTATGTAAGTGTATATTTTATCTTTGATTATATGTGAACATTAACTAACTTGATGTTGGTTGTATGTTAGTTAATGTAGGAAGAAACTATGTAGAAAGGAAAAATAATGTTTACATTAAGAAGTGAATCTTTATTCTGTAGTTGGACTCACCATAGAGTTTTTCTAAATAATTGTCTTAGAGCACTTAAGAAGTCTTGTCTCCACCCCCACACCTTTTTTTTCCCCACTGAAGACTTAACTTGGACTCTTTAAGAAAACAGGGGATTGTAATGATTCCTTTTCCTGAATAGGGTCGGAAAGCTATAGTGTTAAAAGCAGCTCTAGGGTTTGGAGACTTTCATCAATATACTAATAAGCCACATGATCCCTTTTGTGTTGTGTGTCTGTTTCTTTCTTTGTGTCAACTCTATTTTTAGAATTCTAACTGCATATTACCTACATCATCTTTTTTTTTGGTTTCTCTTTTTTGTCTCACAGCTTCTACTTACTCATAATTAGTTTTGGTTTGTCATAAAGTGTCTTAGATTCAACCTTGGCATTTGTTGCTTACCGTTCATCGCCCAGTTCTCTCTCTTTCTTTTTTTACATTCCTGAGGGAACTAATCTAATTGACTTGTATATCAGCCAAAATAAGCTAATTTATGTTGAGGTAACAGAAATGAGTCATGTAATTTCTTATTCATGCTGTATGTTCATCATGTATTGGATGGGAATGCTATCCCTCACTATCCTCATTCCAGGATAATAATAGCTGCAGCTATTATTTGAGGCACTGTCAGGAAAAAAAGGGCCCAATCACATACCAGCTTATATAGCTTTCACCTGGAAGTGACCTGTTGCTTTGACTCTTATTGGCCAACTTACCTAACTACCCATGACATTAATGGGATGAGACGGTATTATCCGTCAGTGTGCCCTGGAAAAGAACTTCAGTTATTTAAGTGGACAACACTAGTTGCTATTGCGATTGGCCCCTCTAGCTAAGAGCTACTCACTTTTCTTCCTACATGGAATACATTCTCTTTTTTCCTAGGATACAGTTTAAAAATCTAACAGGAATTATTTATCTATGTCCTTAGCCTTGTGACTTACTGTGACTCTGGTAGGCAGAGTGTACTCTCTTCCCCATGGTAAAGTTTGCCATGTGACTTTTTGGTCAGGGGAACATACATAGGTATGATAATATGCAGCTCAGAGCAGAAGCTTTAAATGTGGTTTGTGTGGTTTGACTTGAATTCTTTCCAAAAAGGTCCTGCTTCTTATGCTTGAATTTCAGTGTGAGGAGACCTGTATAGTCGATCTGCAGCATGGAGCAGAGCTCCACTCAGCCTTTACAACTTTCATTTAACATGAAGAGAAAAACCATCGTTTGGTGTGTTAGGTCACTGAGATTTTGGGTTTGTTGCTGCCAGGCAAAGCTTATGTTACACAACAGAATTTAGACTTAAAACAAACTGGGCTTTGAGTGTTGACTCTACTGGCTGTGTGATTTTGGGTAAGTTATTTAAGTTCCCTGAGTCTGGGTTTCTTCATCTGCAGAATGGAGATAATGTCTACCTTATAGTTCTGATGTGAGGATTAAATTGGATGACTTAAAAATATTTAGTATAGTACTCAACACATGAGAAGGGTTCATAAATGTAATTTCTCCTCCCTGTACTTCCACCCTGTTTAAGTACAGGATTACTTGAAAGAAATTAGGTAATTGAAAAGAATCAGTTGTGAGATTAGGGATTGGATAAAATGCTTGCCCCGAGTGGACCTTTTTAGCCCAAATTTAAGAATTTCCTTCTGAGGAGAGCCCATGATGTTCTAATAACTAATCTTTTTTTGCAAATGATGGGTTCCTATGCAGTAATAAGCCAAGTAGATTTTTTTTTTTTCTTTTTTAAAAGAAAGGGAGAGAAGGGGGTTGGAGTGGAAGGAGAGGGAAAGAGAGAACTCTAAGCTGGCTTCATGCCCAGTATAGAACCTGACTTGGGGCTTGATCTTACAACCTTGAGATCATGACCTGAGTGAATTAGGAGTCAGATGCTTAAGCACCTGAGCACCCCAAGTGTGTAATGTGAGATAATACATTTTAGAATTATTTATTACCCAGCAGTAGATGACTGATGCTTAGTGAAATCTCTGAATAAAGTATCCTTTTAGTGACACCCACTATATTTTTCAATATATAGTGTGTCCTTTAAGTGGGACAGAATGAGTCAAAAAAAGTTGTCACATCAAAATTTACATTTCATTTGTTCCTGGTTAAAAATGCTTTTAGTAACATACTAAAAGGAGCAGAGAGAAGAAAAACAACCTATTTTGGAAAATAAAGTATAAAATGTTCTGTTTTATTCTTATCTGAAGACTTCTTTATTGTTTACTTTTTTTTTTTTTCCTACCCCAGTAATTTTCTAAATATTTTCCAGATATTCAAACAGGTTGTAACAGTCTGGGTTCTTCAGAGAAATAGAGGCAGTAGGAGATAATATGGAGAGGGCAGTGATTGTCCAGGAAACTTATTTTTGCTTTTAAGGCCTTGAACTGATTGAATGAGCCTCAACCAACCACATTGTCGGGGGTAATTTCCTTTTTGTAAATATTGATTTTAAGTATTAATTGCATCTACAGAATACCTTCCTTAGAATATGTAGATTCGTGTTTGACTCAACTGGGCTCCACAGCCTAGTCACGTTGACATGTGAAATTAATCATCTTGTAGGTGAAAAGGGCAGAAGAAGAGGAGACATACTGAGACTCAGAAACTCTGCTTTTGCCCCAGTTGTGTTGAAGGTTGTTGCAGCCTTGTTCTCTATGCTTTTCTTAGTGCACTTGATGCCATCCGGTGGGGGCAGTAGCATATAAACCAGTGTGAAGAGCTTTTGTTGTGGTCTCCAAACTGTTCAGGGGTTCTGTTTCTTAAACTTATATTTTTATTTATTTATTTATTTGACAGAGCGAGATCACAAGTAGGCAGAGAGGCAGGCAGAGAGAGAGAGGAAGGGAAGCAGGCTCCCTGCCGAACAGAGAGCCCGATGCAGGACTCGATCCCAAACCCTGAGATCATGACCTGAGCTGAAGGCAGAGGCTTTAACCCAATGAGCCACCCAGGCGCCCCTTAAACTTATATTTAAAGAAAAAATATGTTTTATTCATTATTAGAGCTGAAAGTAGCTTGTTAAGTATCAGAGGGAAGTTGGGTGGAGAAAAAATTTTCTGCTGCTGGTCACTTGCTACCGATAGAGAAGTTAGGAATGTGTTGGAGTGCTAGATTTAGTCATAGTTTTTGGTGGGCTTTTGTAGCTCTTTCTCAGGTATTTGAGAATATACCTGAGTCTCAGTAAGCTGCTCCTTTGAGAATTGAACGGCAATTTCACAGATGATAATACTTCTGAAAACCACCAGGAGGATATTATTCTGTAGTGCTCGTTAAGTCCTGTCTTCTTTAGCAGGTTAAATATATCTACTGGGGGGGGGGGCACCTGGGTGGCTCAGTGGGTTAAAGCCCCTGCCTTCGGCTCAGGTCATGATCCCAGATCCTGGGATCCAGCCCCACATCGGGCTCTCTGCTCAGTCGGGAGCCTGCTTCCTCCTCTTTTTCTGCCTGCCTCTCTGCTTACTTATATTCTGTGTCTGTCAAGTAAATAAATAAATAATCTTAAAAAAATATATATATATATATATATCTACTGGATTTTAAACTTCTGTCATTTTTAAGAGTGCCTTTTAAGAGTTTACTGATTTAAGTCTTTTGATAGGCCTGGCTTATAGCTGTCAGCTTGATTTTACTTTTTAAAAAATGCCTTTAAATTGAACTTTCAGGTTGACTTCTAGGTATAACTTCTGGAATCTCTCTGTGGGTTTGATATACTGCAAAAGTAATATTATTAATTTTATAAGACTGCTTCTAAGCTGTGTTTTCCTTGCTCTTGGATTTTCCCTATGAAAAATGAAGAAGGACTCCTTAACCAAGTTTTATTGGGGTAAGATCAATTTTATGAAGCCTGACGACTTCTTCTGAATTTTACCTGAGCAATGTTTCAGCTCAACTGAATGGCTCATAATTTTGAGTGACTCTCTCGTCAGCTACTTTATTGATTAATGACACAGATAAGAAAAATGTACCGTGTAGTGGTGGGATTAGAATCAAGGAAACTAGAAGTCTCTCCTTTCATCGTCAGACACTTGAAAGTCTTTATTGAAGGATGATATGATCCGTGAAAGAGAAGGAAAAGTCAGGTTTGGGTAAGCCATGTGGATAAGAGAGAGGAGGGACAGAGAAGGCTCCTGCAGTGATAGTTTTGGAAAATAACTTGAGGGGAGGTGGGGGGAGAATCATCTGGGCAGCCAGCAAAACATTACATAAAACCTTGGTAGAGTGAGTGGCTTTGCTGACACAGTAGAAAGATGAGCACTGTTACTGATTGTCTTGTTGTTTAGCTGTCAGAGAAGGGGGTGCTACTTCCTCCATCTGCTCTCACGTGCTGCCTCACCTGCTCCATCTTACTGAGACGGATAAACCTTGTAGTTCGAGACTGTCAAGGGCACTGCAATTAGTACTAAATCATTCTCACTCTGACAAGTTCTGGCAACAGAAGCTTCTGGCAGATGTGCAAGTGCATCTTCAGTGTTTCTGAATGTGTGGATAGTATAGAAGAGCTTTTAACATGCTGGGTAACTTAATCCGACAAGAGAATTTGGTGTAAATCATCTTTTAGAAGAGGAGAAATATGAGAAATCAGGTTGCGCTGTTGTGGTTTACATTTTATAAGCATGATCAACTTTGTTTAATTTTGAATGTATATACCTTTAATAAAATGACAGGGAACTCATGCAAAAAGAATTTATACATAAGTCCCCTCTTATTTGCGGTTCGCTTTCTGAGGTTTCAGTTACCTGGGTTCAGTTATGGTTCTGAGGCAGATGGTCCTCCTTCTAATGTATCCTCAGGAGGACTGTAGTAGCCTAATGCGACGTCACAGTGCCTGTGCCATTCACCTCACTTCGTCTTGTCACGTAGATGTTTTATTATCTCACGTCACAAGAAGAGTGAGTATAGGATATAATAAGATATTTTGGGAGACCTCACTCACAAAACTTTTATTGCAGTATGTTCTAATTGGTCTATTATTGTTGTTAATCACTTATTGTGTCTAATTTATAAATGAAGCTCTATCATAGATCTGTGTATATATAGGAAAAACGTAGTATATATATATGGTTCATTACTATCTATGGTTTCAGATATCCACTGAAGGTCTTGGATTATATTTTTGCAGATAAGGGGTTGGGGTTGGGGGTACCATGGTATACCCCAGATGAAGTCAAATCACTGCATTTCTCTAGAGTTGAATTAGCCAGTTGTAGAATAGCTTGCATGTAAAAATGATAGCAATCAAAATAAATTTACATAGGAAAGTACCTGGAAAATAAGAAAAGATAACTGAGGCATTAAAATATTAAGAATTAAAAAAAAGTCTGCCTGATATGAAAGCCATACTATAGTATAGTATTTAGAAGCTTGGGTCCTAGAATCAGACTGTGTGTTCAGATCACTTCTCTTTTAATATTGATGCACTCCAATGGGTCACTTCCTTTTCTGCAACTTAAGGGTAGTTAGTAATAGGCAAAGAGCTTTTAAATGTTTTATTTTTTAGTATTGCTAGAACTCACAACTCCTGAGATCAAGAGTTGCATGCTCTTCTGACTGAGGTAGCCAGGTGCCCTGGCAAGAGAGTTAAAAAAAATTAAAAAATTAAAAACAAACCACGTCTTATTTATTTGAGAGAGAGAAACAGAGAGAGAGAGAGAGAGAGCGTGCACATGACTTGGGGGAGGAGCAGAGTGAGAGTCGGGGAGAGAGAATCTCATGGAGAGTCTGCATGGAGTGCAGAGCCCAGCTTGGGGCTTGATCTCACTTTCTGAGATCACAATCTGAGTTGGAATCAAGAGACAAGCACTTAACTGCCTGAGTCATCCAGGTGACCCTGGCAAAAGAATTTATAAATGAGATATTAGGTAAAAGGGTAGTTGATACATACGCCTGTTCAGTGCATGTTAGGTTGTCTTGATGGTAAAGATGATGACTTCATTCTCTTTCCTTGAGTGACTTGAAGTGGCAATCTCTTTGCTCAGTAAGTCAAAACAAATGCAGAAAGCTTGGTATCTTCGTAAGCTCAGGCTGACATAACAGAATACTATAGACTGGGTGGTTTAAATATCGAAGTTTGTTTCCTTCCTTCCTTCCTTCCTTCCTTCCTTCCTTCCTTCCTTCCTTCCTTTCTTTCTATTCACCCGACAGATAGAGATCACAAGTAGGCAGAGAGGTAGATAGAGAGAGGAGGAAGTAGGCTCCCACCCGAGCAGAGAGAGCCTGATGTGGGGCTTGATCCCAGAACCCTGAGATCATGACCTGAGCTGAAGACAGAGGCTTTAACCCACTGAGCCACCCAGGGGCCCCCGAAGTTTATTTTCTTATGGTCCTGGAGGCTAGGAAGCCTCAGATCAGAGTGAGGGCCAATGATTCCTAATGGAGGGCCCTTTTCCTGGGTGGCAGATGGAGGATGGGAAGGAGGATCTCTCTTCTTATAAGGCCTCTAAGCCCTATCTGATTAGGGTCCTAACCTTCTCACCACCTAATTACCTCATAAAGACCCAGTCTCCAAATACAGGTGCATTGGGTACTGGGGCTTCAAAATACGATTTTTTGGCGAGATAAAATTCAGTCCATAGCACTAGATTAATATAGATTGTTACCATTGTGTCAAAAGATTAAAATAAAATCAAAGGAGGTATGCAAAGATGAATGTTGTAGAAGTCCTATCTCTTTATGAAAATTGAAGGAATGAACAAAACATAATTGTGAAATTTCAGAACAACTCATTTGTTAGCATTTTCAGTTCTATCCATTTGAAGATGATATCGGATTCACCAAACTATTGTCCCGATGTTATAATTTTGCACTAATGTTTTATCTTATTTGACAAAAAGCCAAAGACCTTCATTGATGTTAGAAAAAATGAAATTAATTAACATCTTTGTTACTGATTGTTAAAAATATTAATGATCTTTTCAGATGTCTGACCCAGCCCTTATGTAGGATTGTGTCAGGAGATGTGCAGAGGTTTACTCTCCCTAGATTTTTCCTCTGTGACCTGGCTGAGACCCAGACTTTGGCCTCTTTTGGCTGCTGCAGCTGAAGAGCTCAGTGTTGGGAGGAGTGTTTCCTTGGCCGCATAAAACGACCCTACTTCCCTGGAGCTGCTGTCATGACCATGACCTTTTCCTCCTCTGATTGAATTAGTGTCAAGAGTGTCTTGTCACCCAGTATGCTATAGAAGTTTTTATTCCCTATACTAATTTTTTTCCTTTAATAATTCTTTTTAACAACAAAAAAATCTCTGATGTTAGTTCTTTCCTTCTAATTTGATTTCTTTTGGAAGCAGAGTCTTTAACAAAAAAGGGGAAGTTTCCAGTTAATCAGGATTTAACTGCTTTGGAGGAAAGCTGACAGCTGTTAAACCAATATAGCCTGACATCCCCAGCTATTTGCTACTCTTTAGTTTCTGGCTCATTATGTTGCATGTTAGTATTGTTTCTGTCTGGGCAGGCTTGTGCTCAGCAGTGAGAACTGAGCCAGCTTTTGCAGCATGTTGAGACGCTCTTCTGGCTTTTGGGCAGATTAAAGAGATGGGATTTTTCTGAGCAGCAGTGGAGTAGCCAGCAGAGCCTCAGACTGTAAATAGAGGACTGAATTTTGGTCCTGGTTTTGTTACTGACGACCAGCATGATTTCTTCAACTAGCAAGTGAGGGAGATCCTGCTGTATAATGTCCTTCTTATCTTTAAATTATCCCTTCTTTGGTTCTGTGATTCAAAACACTTCTTTCAGAGGTGGAGGGCAGAAGTGCTAACAAATGTCTTTCAGAGCATCTTCAGAGGTTGCAAACTGTTCAGGTCTTCACAACAGTGTACATTAAGCACTGGGTATTAACGGAATCTTAAACCCACATAGACTGTTTTCCTCATTCAGAGGTTCTGGTCTTCAGGTGATGGTGATATTCCAGGAGTCACAGGGTGGGTTAATTCACTGATTAAAGAAGAGAAATGGGGTGCTGTTGTCCTACTTTTTGGCCTTTGGATTGGATCAGCCTCCCTTACATGATTTGGAAGTCTCTTGTAGTCTGATCCTTGCTTCTTCCTGTCTAGCCATAATGGCCTTCTTGTAGTTCCTGGGATGTTCCGTGTTTCCTCCTGACACTGACTTGTCTTTTTACTTGCTATTGCTCCTGCCAGGAATGCTTTAGGGGAGCTGACAACATTGACTCCATCTTTAGCCTTCCGTTTTGTTCAGGTCTAGGCCTCTTTGTTTGAGGGCCCTTGGAAATTAATATACAAATGTCCACCAAGGCTGGGACAGGGAGAGGCTTGCTTTGGCCCCCCATAAATTTGTTAAAGATAATGTAGTCTCTCCCTTCCAGATGCACAAGTGGTGCCATGAAATCGAATTGAATGTTAGGTGTCAGTCAGGTGCATGGAAACCTTTTGATCTCATGGCAGTACCCTCCCACGTATCATCTCATTCTATAAAATGTGCAGGCTAAGGTCCAGCTTTTGCAGAGAAGAGCCATGCAGCATCCAGATTGTTACCTGATTGATCCCCACTGTCAGGAAGTTACCCTGAATAAAACCCTGTGTAAACTGGATGGAGCTGCCTGCTTCATTTTTTTTGGTCTCAAAAGTTTGGGGGATATTTTACTCTCCCTCCTGAACCTTCTAACAAATGCACTTTGCCGTTCTACCTTCCTCAGGGGAATGTTCTTTGTTGTCTCAACCTCTGTGAGTTGCTAACTCGTACCCTCTAGGTCTTCCCTCAAGCATCGCATAAAAGGAGCCACTCTTCTGACTTGACTGACAAGGTCACTTTTGCTTATACACAGTCACAGTACCACATATCTTTCTTTTGTAGCACTTGCCATCATTATAATGTCATTTATTTGTGTCTTTCCTTCCCCTGTGTACTGTAAGCTCCTTGAGAGTGCGGATCATGCACATTTTTGCAGTCTTTATATGTATTTTATTTATTTTCCAAGTCTGTATTGAAATTCCAGCTAGTTGACATAAAGTATAATATTAGTTTCAGGTGTACAATTTGCTATTGATCACTTACATACAGTACCCAGTGCTCATCACAAGTGCCCTTCTTAATGTCTGTCATCCATTTAACCCATCTCCCCCCTCCCTCTCTCCATCAACCTTCAGTTTGTTCTCTATAGTTAAGAGTCTGTTTTCTGGTTTGTCTCCCTCTCTCTACAGCAACCCCCCCAAGTTCATCTTAAATTTTGTTTTGTTTCTTAAATTCCACATGTAAGTGGAATCATACAGTCTTTCCCTGTGACTGACTTATTTCATCTAACATTAATAGTCACTAGTTCCATCTGTGTTGTTGCAGATGGGAAGGTTTTATTCTGTTTTGTAGCTGAGTAATATTCCATTGTATGTATACATTTATTTCTGTTGCCTAACTTAGTGACTGGAACATAGTAGGTGCTTAGTATATATTTGTCGTATGAATGCATGAGCCAAAGTTGCTGACTTGGAATAAATAATGATAACAGCAGCCACAGTAGGAGAGGCTATTTATTATGTACTGGCAGTGTGCCATACTCTCTTCTGCTCTTGCCCCCATTATCTCACATTTTATAATCATTATTACAACCATTTCCTGAGTATTTTGACCCAGGCATGGACCCTAGAGTCTGTGTCCTTGGCAACCATCCTGTACAATTGGGAATATTATAGGAAAAGATCAAAAGTTTTCTTTAGCATTTGTTACCCAGCTCAAATCCAGCAAACCCAACAAACCCAGCAAATCAAATCATTTGATAATAAGTCTTTTTGTATTCTTCGTTGTATCTAGCACTGTCATCAGAGTGTAGAGGCTATCTTTGTTATTTATTTTGGCTACCACACATCTAATTTCTTGGGAAATTCCTGTGTTTCAAAATCCTGTCTCCCCTTTAATGAGGACAGAACCTGCCTCTTTTTACAGAAGTAGAAAATGGCATATACCTGCCTTCCCAGCTTTTCTTGTAGTTGAGGTATAGGCATTTGATGCAGTTGTCCCAGTTACCAAATCAGAAGCAAGTGACACACAGAAGACGGTGCCAAGGGAAGTCTATTCTGCTGAGGATTGGTCAGGCAGGAATGGTAGCTAAACTGGGTTTTCAGAAATTGCACTGATAGCCATTCTAGAGACAGTGCAGAAGTAGTGGTATTTGTGGTACAAACTGTAGAGTTTGTGCCCAGAAACAGAGTAGTAGTTTCTTTATGGGACCAGTGTTAAGGCAGGCATGATTTTGGACTTTGCTCCTGACCTGGCTCTCTGGGAGGGGCGGCCTAGAGAGTGGCCTCTGGTGCGGGAGTGACTTTGTTCAAATCCCAGCAGTGCCTCTCACCAGGCTTGTAACCTTGCTTGGGGAGGTGAATCTCTCTGTGCCTTAGCTCCCTCAAATGGAAAAAGAAGAAATAATAGCATGTATGTCACAGGGTTGTTGTGAGGATTAGAGGAGGTGAACTCTTAGAACAGTATCTGGCATACTTATTACAATGTTTATTAGTGTTTTCTATCATTGTTTTCTGACCTTGATATTTTCTGAAAGTATGTATCATCTTTTTTTTTTTTAATTTAAACATTTATTTTTATTTTTTATTTTTTAAAGATTTTTATTTATTTATTTGACAGAGATCACAATTAGGCAGAGAGGCAGGCAGAGAGAGAGAGAGGAGGAAGCAGGCTCCCCACTGAGCAGAGAGCCCGATGCAGGGCTCGATCCCAGGACCCTGGGATCATGACCCGAGCCGAAGGCAGAAGCTTTTACCCACTGAACCACCCAGGCGTCCCAGTATGTATCATCTTTTTAACACATTTTTTTTTCCTGCTGGAATATGTCGGTTGGCGTATACAGCTTGCAGCTTAGCGCCCTGACTGATCCAGACAACATACACTTGTTGAATGGCAACTGTGTGAACGGCATACCATCATCCTAGGTTTCTTTTTCGGAAGGGATTTATAGAACCATTTCTGCATGTCCGTTGGGGCCAAACCTTGTATTATTTTTATTAAAATGCTTAATTCCTTCTCTAGTTTGTTTTGGATTGACTTCCTTCTTTCAAAACCTCATGCTTTGACTACTGGCTTATTGCAGTATTTGAGCAAAATCTCAAACAGAGATCCCCCCAAGGGTGAAATGCACCGCACAGTTAGGCTGTCTGTCTGGTGGTGATTTCATTATCTTCACCATTCCAATTATCTGGGCATACATTTATTGCTGATAATCTATGAAAAGCCTATTTAACTCACTTTTCATCCTGAGTGAAGGGCCATCCAGAGCCCGAGTTTCCCTCTGGAACTCTTCTTTATGTGGCTGAGGAGCACAATGTCTCCTGGCACATTAGCTTTCAGTCTGTGAAAGCAGATACTTTCAAATGGGAAAATGTCATGCAAGGTGAACTATTGGTATTTTCACAGCAGGCAAATTCTTACCACCCTCAGTATAAAAACACTACTGAATCACATTTATGGTTTTGTCACCATTACAATGCGAACAGATAGTGACATTTAAACCTAGGAAAATTCAACCTCTGATATTGACTGTTAATGTGAAAAACTTGAAAAAGCAGGTAGAACACTCTGACCTTAGTGATGTGAATTCTCTAATCAGACCATACAGAGCAGTCAAATATTTGACTTATTGATTTTTAGAGAACCAAGCTGTTTTGTATGCAAGGTATGAAAATAGTTCGAGTTTTTGTCCTTGATTCAGAATAAGCAATGAGAGCCAGGATTCAATGCAGTAGATGTGAATTTATGTTGAATAGTATAAACTTTTAATATTTTAATATATACTACCAGAGGGGATATTCAGTTTTCTCATGTATCTATGTGTTTAGAACACAATAATCTGTATTTACACATTAATTTCTGTTTTAAAACTGGTATTTATTAATAAATATATATTATTATTAAGAACCTTGTATAGTATCTTCAATTTTAAAAAGACCCCAACCTCACAGGATTATAAAGTTCCTCTTGCCCACTTTTCCTTTGTCCATACTTTTCTACACTCTTAGCCTGCTAAATTATGCTTTTTTGTAAAATTACTCATCTAGAGGTCTGTCAATTTTCTAGTATATTGAAAGCTGAAAATGGAGTAGGTTGAGGTACTCTGGCCTCTTAAAGAAGCCTTTCTATTTTAACTTAAGTTCACCTTAAGGAACATAGGTTATCTTTTTGACAGATAGCATTAAACAAATTCTGCTTGCTAAGACAATAATGTGCGTAGTTTTTTTATTTGAGCATTGTGGCATTTTATTAGAAATGTTTTTTTATTTTCCCTTAGTCCTTTCAATCACATCTTACAAATATTTGAAAACACTTTTATTTTCTCATTCTGGATAACCTTCCTGTCTTTGTCACCATCTTTTCTTCGTGGTGCTGTGTCCTAGCTCTTTATATAAATTCCATAACAAATCAGTTGGCTTGGGTTTTAGTGTGCTAGTTATGTAAAAATGAGTTGGCAATTCCCCCCCGCCCCCATAGGTTTTGTGGCGGGGGGGCAAAGGGTAATCTTTGTATAATTTCTAGCAATGTTTAAAACTGGAGTGTTGCTATTTGGTAGAATAATATGTAGAGAGTAAGTAGGAACTGTCATATTTCAGAATGACTTTTGGAAACCTGAAATCTCAGAATTCTGTTTTAATTTTTAAATGTCATTGAGAATTTATTCTGGAAAAGGTGATTATTAAATAATTGCATGTAATCTCACTGTTAGCAGATAATAATTCTAGTTTGCTAAGATTAATATACATTGCCTTTTAAAATCATACCAGATTTCAGTTATAGCTAACTTCAGTCATAGCCTGTTATCTTGTGCTTTCATTTTTATATTTCAAAGAGTACATGGATTTTAGATTGTCAAGAATACCACTTTTTTTTGTTTTTTTTTAAAGAGTTTGGCACTGTGGTTGTTCCCCTCCTAACTATTCTTTCCTCTTAAGAACCTTAAAGGTTGAATAAGGGGAAGCCAGAATGAGTCCCTGTTGTAGCTTCCAGGGTACAGTTACAAAGATGAATAAAACTACTTATTTCAGTTCTGTGAGATCAAAATCTAATTCCCACTACTCAATTTTTGAAAAGGTGTTGGTGGGTAATTATAATACTAGCAGTTGAATTGGCTCCACGTGACAGAGATTTATAGTGTATTTATAGAGATGTTTGATTTTTGTTTTGTTGTGTTTTAAATACAGAGTCTAGGTTTTCTTGTCTGTTGGAGGCTACGGCATGGTTGGAGTCATGGATCAAACCAGGCCCTGACTTGTGTCTCCTTTAAAGTCCGGACTCCTTGACAAGGTTAAGGACGAGAAAGTTGAGTTAACACTGAGGAAGGGTCTGTGCTATGTGTCAGTGCTCTCGCCTACGTGACTTCCCACACCCTCTCCCTACAGAAGGGAACAATGTGGTCAGGGTCATGAATTCTTTTTTTTTTTTTTTTTTTTTTAAAGATTTTATTTATTTGCTTGACAGACAGAGATCACAAGTAGACAGAGAGGCAGGCAGAGAGAGAGAGGAGGAAGCAGGCCCCGCGGAGCAGAGAGCCCCATGCGGGACTCGATCCCAAGACCCTGGGATCATGACCTGAGCTGAAGGCAGAGGCTTTAACCCACTGAGCCACCCAGGCACCCCAGGGTCATGAATTCTTAAGTTGGTCCTTGTTGTTCATCTACCTCCCATAACCCACTACATGGTTGATTGTTTTGCTAATGGCATTAGCCTAGACTACCTGGCATCAGGAGATTTGCTTGTAGTTAATGTAAACTTGTTATAGGAACTTGTGGTCATCTGACTAGATGCTGATGTATTACTCCTTCTATTGTGATCTACCTTATAAATGCTTGTAAGATGTGGAATAAAATCTGCACTGTTGGACATCCTCCTTAGTGTCCCTCCTGCCCCCATCTCTTTGTCTCTTAATTTCTTTTCACCATTCTCTTAACCCTCACGTTTCCTGGTCGATTTGTCGCGCCAGCCGTGACACTTGTCCATTGAAATTTTAGATTTTGCCTTTCTCTAGGGAGCATCTCATTAGGGAACAATACTCAGACAGTGAAATGAGTTGTGAGCTTGTGGAAAGGAGACCAGGACAGGGGGCAGGCACTAAACAAATTACAGAGAGGGAGAGAAATGGCTAAGACAGAAGTGAGAACAGGAGAGTCAAAGGGAGGGAATTAACAGGATGAGAAGATAAAAGGTTGGGTTGGGGGAGAAGTGCCTGGAGAAAAGGAAGAGGAAGTTAGAGAATATGGAGGAAAAATAAGTGGTGAAAAAAAGAATGAAGTAGAATGGGTTCAGACTTGGACAGAAAAGTTGGTAATGGAAGAGCAGTTTAAGGAGAGTGGAAGGTCCAGAGTAGGGGAAGGTGAGGAAACTAAGATTGGAAGGACGGTGAAGGAAAAGATTGACCCTCTCTATCCAGTGTTCTGCTCAAATAGGTGTGTCTCTGTTGTGGGCTGCCCAGGTCTGTTCCTGGTGCAGGTAAAATCCCAGCATTGTAGGCCAAGTCCAGTGGTCATTTGTGCTTTACACTTAGTGGAGAATGAATAAACAATTATGAGCATCCTTTCACTTTTGCAAAGGGTCACAAAGTCAAGCTGCACTAGGTAAATTATGAAATTACCTTTTTGTTTTTTTGAAAAAAATTAAGCATATACTTCAGTAAGAGAATTTTTTTGTGTAATGACCTTAGTTTGTTACAGTTCTGAAAAGCTGAATTTTATGATTTCATTTAAGATGTGAGACAAAGAAGGGGCGCCTAGGTGGCTCCGTGGTTAAGCATCTGCCTTCGGCTTGGGTCATGATCCCAGAGTTCTAGGATCAAGCCCCACATCACATAGGGCTTCCTACTCAGAGGGGAGTCTGCTTCCCCCCCCGCCCAGCTTGTGTTCCCTCTCTCATTGTGTCTCTGTCAAATAAATAACTAAATAAATAAATAAATAAATAAATAAATATCTTAAAGAAAAAAAAAGGCAAAACATATGAGACAAAGGGACACTTAGGCTAAGCATTTTAAAAGATGCAAGTTATTGTACAGCTTTTGGTAATATCTTATTATGGAGCATCTGTTTGGAGATGTATTTCTGGAGAACTGTCTTTGTTGACATGGTAATATTTTAAAACTGTAAAGAAGGCTTTAAACTGGAGTTATTTTGGTGTCAGTTACCAGTTAGAGGACTTTGATGTGGGTTAGAGGGAGAGACTGGAGCCATAGGTGTGATTTTGCAAAGTAGGGCAGACAGGGTTCTCTGAAGAGGCCTCCTATTAAAGCAAAGTTCTGCCTAAGGCTGGCCTTTTCCTATCTAAGTGAAGGTCAGGTGTAGAGTAGAGATTGCTAGTCTGTTATCTTACAGTAGGTGTCTAGTAGGGTACCCTGGATGCTTGTTATATTGTAAGAATGGTACCTGTCAAATCCTTCTTGATTTGCATTTTTATGTTGGGACAGTTTTACCTAACACATCATTCTGCTGGGGGAATAGAGGAATTTAGTCAGTACCAAATCTAGGCATGTTCAGGTATCAGAATAATTAATTAAATCTGTAATTGGCAAATGACAAAATTTGGCCTTACTATTCTGTTAGATTGAATGTAAAAAAAGGATAGTTACAGGAAAATTATTTTGCTTAAAATAAAAGCACATTTTTAAAAGTTTGCTTAGAGAGCAGAAAGCAATTGTGCTGTAAGTGTGTGTAATTATCTGCATTTCTTTTCAGCCTCTTTGGAATCAAATTGGTTTTCTTCCCAAGAAAGGCAATTATATGCAGGAGGCCACTTTTTGTTGAATTGCTGTGTGTTGCACGCAGGGCATCCCACAAACCTGAAATCATAGATGCGCTGCTATGATTTATAATACCCATTAATTACAGCTTTGTATTAAAGGCTTTTAGTTTTCTGCTTCAGTAAACCTAAATTCTCCTTTTGAAGAAGAATTGCTTACATTAGGTGTTATGCTAAATGGTGAATCCTGTCTTTTAGAATCTCATCAAAGGTACTTGATGCGGTCAGATCTTCTCAGTGGGCGTTCCAGGCACACTGGAAAGCTGTTTAACTTTACAAGGTGATGAGATAACTGGAAGAGATACTAGTCTTGTAATGAGGAGACCTCCCACAACACGGTTCAAAGGAGAAGACTGCAAAGCATTAATCAAAAAGTACTCATCCGCCAGCTGTTGCTTGTCCTTGTGGTGTGCTGCCAGGCTTTACTGTCCCCGGCATGCACGCTTTCCGGCTAGCTCCATGGTTCGCAGCTGCAGCTGCTCTCTAGATTTACCTGGGCCTTCACCCTCTCCCATCCTTCCTCCCTCGGCCCCCAGCCCCATTAAATACTGGTTACGGATATTTTTTAAAGGGCTCCTTGGTGAATCTAATGTGTAGCCAAGAATGAAAACATTAGTCTGTTCAGTTCTGTTGCGTGGCTTTTTACCTGAAAAGTTAGATTTCCTCTTGGTTTTTTTGGCTTCATATTCCTGTATTCCTTCTAGAAGTTGAAAATATGACCAAGCAAAACAAATGAACAAAACCAGGTAGCATTGTTTTCTTTTGGGCTTCTGCCATAGTTTAATTCAATTCAGGGACAAATACTTCCCTGGCAACTCCCTTAAATTTTGTAATTTCACATTTTTTCCCCATGTGATGAATGTCTCATCTGAGGTTTCTTTGCTAAACTTGGCCATTTTATAGACCTATCAGGGACCCGCTTTTCAGTGAAGCCTTGCCATTTTTTTCTCTGTGACTATTTAAAACTACATTTTAACCTAGAAACACTTTTTAAAAAATGAGGATTTATAGTGTTTTTCATTGCATCTTTTTCACACATTACTCATTAAACTTCACATACCTTAAGAATTTGTAAGTTTTACACGTTCTTTTCATAAGGAGAGGAGGCAAAGTAAGTAAGATTCATTTGTAAAAGCATCATTTTGTCCATTTGAAAATGGCGTTAGTTTGTTATCTACAAATGCTACTATGCTATCTTTTATTTGAATATATTGGCAGTAATAATTTAGTTGTGGCACGTGGTCCTAAGTGATGTAAGAGGTTCTGAAGGAAGGGTATAAATCTAATAATGGTAGTAGCAATGACAGTTTTTTGGAATGCTTCCTTAATGTTAAGTGGCCGTAAGTGCTCCACATGCATGGCCACTGGCAGCTTCATGCTCCGCTCATGAGATGTCAAGACGTCCATACCGTTGTTATTCCTATTTTAGAGGAAAGAAAATGGAGTCTGGCAGGTGGAAGAGCCCAGATCTGCCTACACCAGAGCCTGACTTAACCCATGCTGTTCTACCTTTTTTCCTACTTCTGTGCATTTCAGTTTGCATTCGGCTGTAAAGCTTCTGCCTACATCCCCTTTTCTTCCCAGGGAGCTCATTGACTTAATTTGATTCAGCCTCTTTTGTTTTCTTCCCTCTTTGTATGTCAGGCAACCATCTGCTCTTGGCATCCCTTTTTTACATATAGGAGACTAGGTCCTGGTGAATGCAGGCATGCTTTTGGGCTTAGCAGAGTGAAGGGGGCACCAGGAAGGCCTGTGGAGAGTGTTTAATGTATTTCCCTTATGGGTGTAAATACAATTTGATTGGCAACTGTATATTTTTTCTTTTTGCTAACAGCTTTATTGAGCTATAATTTATATATCATACAATTCAGTCATAAAAATTCAGTGATTTGGCTTGTGTAACCAGCACTCTGATAAATTTTAGAACTTTTAAGATTTTTTATATAAGATTTTATTTATTTGAGAGAGAGCATGAGTGGGGCAGGGGGCGGGGAGAAGGGCAGAGGGAGAGGGAGCTATGTAGGTCTCCATTCCAGGATCCTGGGATCATGACCTGAGCCAAAGGCAGGTGCTTAACTGACTGAGCCACCGAGGCGTACCCCAATTTTAGAACATTTTTAGCACCACAAAAGAAACTCTATGTTTGGCTTCCTCCCTCAGTCCACCTGTTTCCTTACTCTACAAATTTGCCTATTTTATGTAGATGGAGTCCTGCAATATGTGCTCTTTGTGACTGGCTTCTTTCACTTAGCCTCACATTTTTGGGGTCCGTCCCTGTTGTAGTATGTACCGGCATGTCATTTCTCTTTATTGTCCAATAACATGTCATTGTATGGATATAGCAGATCAGTGGGTATATTCTGACTTTTATATCTTACTGTCCTGGCTCCCAACATTGTTTTGGCTGTTGCAGCATAGTAATGAACAAGGAAACAGACATAGTTGCATAGCTTAGACAGGGGTTAAGTGGAACCATCCATTCTTTTGTGCATTTATCACATCTTCATTGAGCACCTAGTATATGGACAACACTGTGCTAGATTTTATAGTATATAAAAGGTGTGATGTGTTATGTGACTTGTGCTGTGTGTTATAAGCAAAGTTGGGTTCAGAGGAAGAAAATTCTGTTTGTGATTTGTGGCTGCCAGTTCTTTTTGCACCTGACTTGGTGGTGGTGGTGGTGTTTTATTATGTATTTTGTT
Organism: Mustela nivalis; assembly: GCF_964662115.1. Taxonomy (NCBI): domain Eukaryota; kingdom Metazoa; phylum Chordata; class Mammalia; order Carnivora; family Mustelidae; genus Mustela; species Mustela nivalis. The sequence goes on from NC_139024.1 coordinate 102,302,084, forward strand.
TGTTTTAAATCATTACCTTACCTCTCATTGAAGTGGTCTTAAGTCTTCTAGATATGAACTGATATTCAATAAGTTCATCCCCACCCCACCCTTCCTTGAATTTAAATATTTAAACATAGGTCTGAGTTGGAATTTTCCAGTTTAAAACTAATAAATATTAAAATTTTATTAGAATCTTGAAGGTCATGAGTTCATGATGAATCTAAAAACTTAGAATATTAGTTAGCCCCAACTTATAGAAATGTTTGGAAATCAAGTATATTCAGCCACCAGAATTGCCCAGTGATAATACCCTGTTTAATTCAGTTGGAATTCAAGTTACGGGCAGGTTTAATGGATGGGAAACCTTGTAGCTTCTGCATACCCCGATAAGCATTACATTAATGCCAATTTAGCCACTTGAGTAAACTCCAGATAAACAAGAGAAACTCTAGGATTTTTTTTTTTTTTTTAAGAAGATTTTACTTATTTATTTGACAGAGAGATCACAAATAGGCAGAGAGGCAGGCAGGTTGAGAGGAGGAAGCAGGCTCCCTGCTGAGCAGAGAACCTGATGTGGGACTCGATCCCAGGACCCTGAGATCATGACCTGAGCTGAAGGCAGAGGCTTTAACCCAGTGAGCCACCCAGGTGCCCGTAGGATATTTTAAAATATCTTTCATCTGCTTGAGGAGCACAAAGCCGGGCTTGAACCCATGACTCTGATGAGATCAAGACCTGAGATGAGATCAAGAGTTGGATGCTTGGGGCACCGGGGTGGCTTAGTGGGTTAAGTCTCTGCCTTGGCTCAGGTCAGTCAGGGTCCTGGGATTGAGCTCTGCATCAGGCTCTCTGCTCAGTAAGAAGCCTGCTTTCCCCTCTCCCTCTGACTGCTTCTCTGCCTACTTATGATCTCACTCTCTCTGTCAAATAAATAAATAAAATCTTAAAAAAAAAAAAAAAAGAGTTGGATGCTTAACCGACAGAGTCACCCAGATGCCCCCTTTCAGTTAGATTTTGTAAGTAGTGTATCATCCTTTCCTGTTTGTTAGTGTTATTTAATGTTATATCATATAAAATAATTCATAATGTCACTGTCATTATATGTGTAATATGGCATAATTAGCTGTGAAAGATGTTTCACGGTGTACTTATTTTGCTCTTTGCTAAAAACTCAGTAGGCTATTTTTATTCATCAATTTAAATATCATATAGTATAAGTAATAATGATTAGGTGATTTAGAACTTTGTTGTAAACTGGGAAAAGAGTCCACTTCCTGATTTGTGAATTATTTAGAGTTTAGGAATTTTGTAAAATTTAATTTTTCCTTTTCTTTCTTTCTTTTTTTTTTTTTTAATAGGCTCCATGCCCAACATGGAGCCCAGCATGGGGCTTAAACTCATGACCCTGAGATCAAGACCTGAGTTGACAGGAAGAGTCGGATGCTTAACCGACTGAGCTACCCAGCCACCCCTGTTGTTTAAAATTTTTAAATGAGTGCTTATTTTCACTGTGTTCACATGTCATTTTTTCAAATTCACATGGTTCCAACCTGTATATTGCTACTACTGCTACTACTAATAGTAATAATAATAGATATTTTAGTTAAATATTAAAGACTGTAAATTTTTAAGGGTTGAATAATAGGAAGCTGTAGTGGTAAGAGTGATGGTAATAGGGGATTGGAGGCTTGAGTGAGGAAAGATGTAGTTGTTTAACTTGATAACTTCTGTGGAAGAAGCAAGTATATGTATGTGTGATTATAGGTGGTATTTTTTTAAGTATTATAAACCCCACTTGTGTTGTAAACTGTGTCATAGGTAACATATCATTCCTTGTTCATAGACTTACCAGATAGATATTCAGTGTGTCAGTGATAATTCAGAATAATGTACTGCACTAGAATAGAAATAAGAATAAATAATAAAATAACAATAGCAATGGCTAGAGTTTATTGTTTACTGTAAGCCAGATAATGTGTGTATGTTTAACATTTGCAATCCTGTGAGGTGTAGTGATTTCCTTCTTTACAGATAAAGAAACTGAGGCTTAGGGAGATTAAGTAACTTGCCCACCAACACTTAATTTTGACTAATCCCATTATCTGTGTTCTTGACTACTGTTATACTACTTTGTTTTGTTATTTTCTATTGTATTTTTTTTGTTAGGTGATGAAATACTGTATACTCTCTGAAACAAGTTGAGCAAATAGAAGATATATTACATCTTGCATATTTCTTGCTACATACAAAACCACAAGAGATATATAGAAATTAACACACTCTAATATTGTTTAGTTTTGCCTTTGTAGGGCAATGTGTGTTTCTTCGATGTAAATTTGGAGGTGGACTTTAGTTGGTGAGGGTTAACAGAATGTGGATCTACTTGGAGTTATACAGACCTGGGTCTCCTAACTCTACCCTTTGGGCAAGTTCTTTGACATCTTTGAGGCTGGGCTTCCTTATCTATGAAGTGATTATCATTATTTCTGTGGGTCTGTTACTGACTATCCTAGAGGGTGGAGACAATTGATTTTTTTTTTTTTTGACAATTGATTAAACTATATTCTGGGTTAAACATTTATTACAGTCATTCCATATAAATTTCAGTAGCTGGGCTAAAATATAAAGACATCCTATGAATTAAGAATAGATCATTGAAACTGATTTGAGTATTAATTGATAATTCTGAGCATCAAGTGTCTTTCTTATACAGTAATACATTTGAAGTTGTTTGGCCACAGTTACTTGGTTAATGTGTTTGTGGATTGCTCAAAAAAAGAAAGAATCAAAACTTAAAATAATTCTAGCAAAAAAAAAAGAAAACAGGAATAGGAAAAGTTACATGTTGGTTGCTTTTAGTCATACACTTAATGATTCATCTTGTTTCTCAGGTCTTAGGTAGAGAGAACTGATGATTTTTCTTGTCTAAGTAGGGGATAATTTGAAGCCGTTCCCTGGAGATTCCTAAAAGATACACATTTAAGCATAATCTAAAATGTTCTTACTACTGTTTTATGGGGCAGGGTTGGGGGAGAAGCTTTCTTTCTGTTTCTCTCTTTTGCTGCTGGATATATTGTCCCATATATTTGTGGCCTTTAAAGAGCATTCAGGTGCACCAGTGTCCACATTTTGTGTTTAGATGGCTAATGGAATAGCAAATAAAGACCTGCCAACATATTTAACAGTGTGCATATCGGGAGGTGGGGGACGTTTAGATTTGCAAAACAGTTGGCCTGGTGAAAATCCAGACAGTATGTATTGACTACCATATGCAAGGTCACTAGCTATATCCTAGGCAAGATAAAAAGATGAGTAACATAGCCATGAATATGGAGAGACATGTAGTCTGAAAGGAAGCTAAAACAAGTAACTGCAATATCAGAATGTAATAATTAGTTGTGGCATCCAGAGGAAGGAGAGATAGTATTTCATTGAAGGAGGCAGGAGAAATTAAGGAGGAAGGGGCAATTTGAAATGGATTTTAAAGTCTCCTGGGTTACTCAGTCAGTCAAACTGCCGCCTTCAGCTCAGGTCACAATCTCCAGGTCCTGGGATTGAGCACGGAGTCTGGATTCCTGCTCAACGGGGAATCTGCTTCTCTCTGTCCCCCTCTGCTCCTCCTCACTGCTCATTCTCTCTCTCTCTCTCTCAAATAAATAAATAAATAAATGAAATCTTCCAAAAAGGGGGGTAGAGATAAGAAGGATTTCCCCAGATGGGAATGGAGTAGAAAGAGTTAAGTTAGGCAGATGATCCAGGTAGAGAGAACCTTGTGGGGTAAGAGCTGGAGTTACAAATGCATGACTTCTGTTTAGGAGATGGTAGATGTTTATTTGGAAGTGAGGTGAGGTGAAGAGTAGGGGACACTGAGAGGACCTTGAAGTATGAGTGTATTTGTACTTAATTAAGTAGAGAGGAGAAACCTCTTTGACTTTTAAAATTTCTTATTATTTTTTTAAGCTGTTTATTTTTTTTAAAGATTTTATTTATTTATCAGAGAGAGAGAGGGGGAGAGAGCGAGCACAGGCAGACAGAATGGCAGGCAGAGGCAGAGGGAGAAGCAGGCTCCCTGCTGAGCAAGGAGCCCGATGTGGGACTCGATCCCAGGACGCTGGGATCATGACCTGAGCCGAAGGCAGCTGCTTAACCAACTGAGCCACCCAGGCGTCCCAAGCTGTTTATTTTGAAATAATTGTAGATTTATAAGATGTTGTATATAGACAGGTCTCCTATATTCTTTACCCAGTTTACTCCAATGGAAATGTCTTCATAGCAAGTTCTGGAACAGCATGAAAACTAAGAAATTGATGTTGCTACAGTCCACAGAACTATTCAGATATTACCAGTTTTATGTGTGCATTACATGTATGTTTATGTACTTTTATCACATGTATAGATTTGTGTGACTCTCACCACAGGGCTTCCATTAATGGCTACACCCATTCTCTCCTCTCTGTCTCCACCCTATTGCTGGGAAACACCAATCTTTTCTTCATTTCTGTAATTTTGTTATTTCAAGAATCTTATAGATGGTTCCTGGTTGGCTCAAGTTGGTTGGTTGGTTCGTTAAATGTATGCCTGTGCAGGTCATGATCTCAGAGTCCTGGGATCTAGCCCCACATCAGGCTCTCTGCTTGGCGGGGAGTCTGCCTCTCCCTCTCAGTCTCCCTCTGTGCTCTCTCTTTTCTCTCTCAAGTAAATAAATAAAATCTTAAGAAAAACAAATATTATATAAATGGAATCATACAGTATCTAGTTTTTAAAAAAATAAAACCCTTTTATTTTCAAATAATCATTTATAGGAATTTACAAATATAGTACCAAGAGGTCCCGCCCTTCACTTACTTTGCTCAGTGGTTCTATCTTGCATAACTGTATCAGTATCAAAACTAGTAAGTTGGCATTGGTATAACGTATGTGTATAGTTCTGTGCTGTCTTATCCTGTGTGTAGATTTATGTAACCACCGTGGAAGTCTAGATAAAGAACTAATCAGTCACCAGGAAGCTCTCCCTCATTCTACCCTTTATAGTCGCAGGCATATCCCTCTCTCCTGCCCCCACTCCATCCCTAATCCCAGGTTACCACTAATCTGCTTTCTAAATAATTACATTATTTCAAGAATATTATGTAAAGGGACTCATATAGTATGTGACCTTTTAAGATTCCCGGATTCCCCCCCACCCCCTTTTTTTGCTCAGCTTTATGCCATTGAGATCCATCCAAGTCATTGCCTGTATCAGTAGTTTGTTCTTTTTATCGCTGCAAGGTATTTGTTTAACCATTCATCTGTTGAAGGGCATTTGGATTGTTTCCACTTTTGAGCTATTATGAATAAAGCTGCCATCAGTATTTGTGTACAGGCTTTTGTATGAATATAGGTTCTGTTTTTCTTTGTGATAAATGCCCAGGAGTGCAATTACTGAATCATATGGTAATTGTTTGTTTAGTTTGCTAAGAAGCTACCAAACTCTTTCCCAAAGTAGCTCTACCATTTACATTTCTACCAGCAGTGTATGAGTGATGCAGGTTTTCTGTGCATCATTAGGTACTACCGCAATTTTTAATTTATTCTGATAGGTATGTAGTTATACCTCTGTTTTTTTTTTTTTTTTTTTTTGAGGATTTGTTTATTTATTTTTGTGGGGGGGGTGCAAGTGGGGATGGGCCAGTGGGGGAAGCAGAATCCCCACTGAGGACGGAACCTGTCATGGACTCAATCCCATGACCTGGGCTCAGTCCCAGGATCCATGAGATCATGACCTGAGCTGAAACCAAGACTCTGATACTCAACCGACTGAGCCACCCAGCTCCTCTGTGGTTTTGGTTTGCTTTTTCTTAGTGGCTAATGATATTACACTTTTTTTCATTAAAGATTTTGAATTAAAACCCAGCATATTTCAAGAGGTTTTTTCCTGGGTTGGACAGGTGAGGAGAGAAATAAGAGAAAGATTAATTTAGAAGCTATTGAACTAGTTTAAGTGGGGAATTCAGAAAGCTTCTTGGGTAGCTAAGGTTAGCAGAAGAAGAATGGTGGGAACATCTGCATGGATATGGACACATAAGGATCATGGAGAGAAAAAGGAGAATGAAAATTTGGGCATTGATATTTGGTGACTGAAAGTTTGGAGTACTTTTGACAAGAAATAGATAATTCAGAATTTTCTTTTTAATTTAGAGAAAAATGAAGGATTTGGTTTCAATATGGGCATTTTGAGAGCAGATGGATTATTTGGGTGGAGGTGTCCATAAAGCAGCTCCACATCTGACTCTCTAACTTAAAAAGGTTAGGGCTAGAAGTATTTTAAAATCAAATATGGAGGAGTGTTTGGGTGGCTCAGTGGGTTAAAGCTTCTGCCTTCGGCTCAGGTCATGATCCTAGGGTTGTGGGATCCAGCCCCGCATCGAGCTTCCTCCTCTCTCTGCCTGCCTCTCTTCCTACTTGTGATCTCTGTTTGTCAAATAAATAAAATCTTAAAAAAAAAAATTAAAATCAAATATGGAGAGAAGATAGTTTACATTTTGCTTGGTCATGGGTGATGATAATAAGCCAAAGAAATATATAAATCAAAGATTTAGAAGGAAACCTAGGAGGGGGGAACATTTTAGTAGATATTGGTGGTCAGCATTAACGCCAGATCTGAAGAGATTGTGGTATAAATGTGAGCAATAAGCTTGGAGTTTTCTTTTTTCTAAACAGAGACAAAGTAAGCATGTTTTTATGAAGAGGAAAGAGGAACCAATAGGACCATGAAAGATTTAAGATGCGTGTGAGGGCAGATAATTTCAAAGCTTCAGAGCAGAGGTGCTTGGTTGAAGCAGAATGTGATGGTAATGTTAGGGAGAACATCAAGAGACAGGAGAAAGCATCATGGACCCAAGAGGGAAGAAAGGGATGGATGTGCTAAACAGAGACCTTTTTGAGGAGGGAGACTGAGGACCAGCATCAGATGGCTTCTCTGACCTTTTCAAGACCATAAATGGTTTTTTAATAAGTATTTTGGATGATTACAGATTATTTACTTTTAAAACTACGGCTTTGATTAAAGCCTTAGGATATGAGCACAATACAGTCTTTCATTAAAATGTTTAGACAGCAGCAGCAAGAGAAATGCCAGCAGCGTAAACAATGTATCTTATAATTCTATCAGCGAGCTTGTTTTGAAGGGACACGCTCTTGTTTTACTGATATACCTGGCCAGAAAGAAATTATGTTTTAAAATATTTTATGGCTAACATGAAAACACACTAATCACCTATGATTTATAGCTTAAAAAAAAATCATCCTACCCCAAATTTATGACTCTTTGATCCGTCCGAGCTAGGATTTTTTTTAGTGATTCAGGGTAGACAAGAGGATCACCGGGCAAGGCATCGTTACTGTTGACTGCTGATTCAGTGTCGGTGATGATATTCTGCAGGTCTAGGAAGCTACAGGAGGAAAGACTCATTCAGTAGGAGGAGAATGGAAAAGTGATGGTGATGCCATGATCGTACCCCATCCAGGGTTTTTCTTTGGGAGAGGAGGTGGTGTTGCTGTTACACCATCATTAATCACCGAAATGTGATATTTCATCTAACAGAGTACCTTTGTTGTGAGGCAAACATTTATTTTCTTTGAAATGTAGTTATATAACTTGCAATGGAATGTGAGCCAGTATTGGTCTAAATTAAAGAAAGACACAGAGAAGATAATTTAATTGTGATATAGAAGTCGCAAAAATAAACAAATAAATAAATAAATAAATAAAATGGCCTGAGTTTAGTGCTAAAATGATTAAGATATTGAGTAGTTCTGATGTCATTAAAATAGTACTGGGCCTTTATAATTTTATTCACTGATATAATAGTACCTTATGCTATTTCAAATACTTGAGCCTATGATTGTTGCTTACCATTAATAGTTAAAATCTGTTTACTTCATTCTGCTCGTTCACAAATATTATTTTGACTTCGCTTGAGCTTCATAGATTTAAGAGCTTTAAAACATGGAAAATTAAAATCATGTTCTTCACTTGGATGATGCACAACATCTTTTTATAGCAGATTCTAAAGCCTGATGCATGATAGTATTTACACAGATGTTCAGAAAGTAAATAATAGAGATAGGGATTGTTGTAGGGATTATGCTGTCATTAGCTGTTGTAGTTGCTGTCTGTTCACCGCCCACCTCCCAGATCCCCCATGAGAAGGTATAGACATGGGTGTCAATTGAGACTGGAATGGGAAGAAACTCATGTGGTTTCTTGTCTCAGAATAAAAAAATCCCAACTCCTAACTTGCCTGTTCAGTTTTGTTTTCTAAAACTGCTGTTGCCTTTTTTACCTAGCTATACCTTCCCCACCCCCTTGTTTCAGGGACTTTGTATTTGTTCTCCTTTACCATGGACCACTCCTTCTCCAGGTTCTTGTGGTCCGTTGAACATTTGAACTCTAGGCCCTTAGCATTTGTTTTTCCCTTTTCCTAAAATGTTTTTCCCCCACATATTTATGTGGTTTGTGTTTATGCAGTTTGAGGTCTCTCTCCTCAAATGTCATCTTCTAATACTTTTTAAGAGAAAATTTTCCTGTCTTAAATAAGAGCCTTGCCCTCTCCCATCTTCCTTATCATTCCCTCCCCCCTTATGTTGTTTTCATTCTGGCACTTAATCATACCTGATATTAAATTTTGTATTTGTTTATTGTCCCCATCACTACAGGGCAGGGATTTTGCCTTGCTTACTTTTCTGTCCTTAGCATCTAGAACCGTGACTGTCAGGGAGGAGGGACTCAAATAAGTATTGATGAATGGGTGAATACTTGCCTAATACTTGTTGAAAAGACAAGTTACTATGAAGCTGGTATTGTGGAGATAGTATATGAGTGGTAGGTTAGCTATATGGGGTGATGAGCAGAGGGATAAATACCCACAGTGGAGGTTCGGAATCTGTGAACATGTGACATAAGCTGGGGAATCACGGCTTCACAGGCTTCTGGACACGGTGGTGAGTTTAGGACATCTTGCCCTGAGCTGAACTCCGGGGCAGAGTAGTTGGCTCTATTCTCTGAGGCCCGGCTATTCTCTTTGCTGAAGCTCTTCCTTAGATCCTGTGAGCTATTTCAGCCTGGGCTCCTTCTAACGCTTGTTATTTTTTCCCGTGGGGTGGTTAAAAGTTTATACCTGTTCCTTGCCCGTAAGAGCTCTGCCTACTAAGGGTGGGCAGAGATGGGTCATGCAAATTAGTTCAGATGTTTGTAGCTGCTAGTGTTAGATCTGAATGGGTGTTGGTCTGTGTAAGGTGTTAATGAATGTAGTCCTGAGGTATTTTGGTTTGCTTTAATTTTGGTTTCTTTTGTTTTGTGTTAGGTCTACAAGACAGAGTAGAAGATAGAAAAAAAATTACTGTCTACATTTTGAAAACTCTTAAGTTATAGGAAATAGGAATGTTGGTAGTGATCCACACATTAGGCTAGAGAATTATTCGTCTGTTCATTTATTTAGTAAGTATTTAATGAATGCTTATTGTGTGTAGGACATTTCCCTTACATGCAGAGGTTAATGATCTCATTTGACCGAGTCATTTATTGTGCGAAACTGTGCTGTGTTTTATGGGGGCAAGGGTGAACAAGCCTTGGCCTCTGCCCTAAAGGAGCTCACCTTCTAGGAGAAGGGAGGGCAACAAGCAAACAGGTGTGTGCCTAGCAGTGTAGCAATGTGTGCTGTAGGGATACCCACTAAGGTTAAGGGATGGGGCAGAGAGGAGAAATTTCCTAGAAGGTTTTTAAGGAATGGAAAAGATAAATAGGTGTTTGCCAGAGAGGGGCATGGGTGTAGAAGAACTGAAATTCCAGAGAACAGAGATGTTCAACTAGCTACTGGATCAGTGGGAAAACGAGCATTTCAGAGTGGCTGGAGTGTATAGTCCAAGAGGAGAGAGGTTAGATGAGAGATGGGACAGAGAGGAAGCAGAAAGAAGTAGACCAGGCTAATGGAAGGAATCACTTAGAAGATTTATCTCACGGACTAACAGAGTAGGTTGATGTTTTGGCAGGATCAAAGTAGAGTACCGGCTGGAAGGAAGGCAGGAAGACCCCAGAAAGCAGGTATCTGAAGCCTCATGTTCTGAGACACAGAATCATCCTTAGGGAAAGAAGATAATCAAGAGACCTTATTGGAGCAGAGGCTTTAGATTCAGCTTCAAGAGGGCACTGGGCACATAGATTCCTGATATGTCTAGTATACATGACATGTTCAACTTCACCAATAGTTGTACTAGTTTCATAACTCAACCAGTCATATTTCACATTAAATGACAAACTTAGGCATTTGAAGTGAGATCTTGGGAAACTGATAGATGATCACCATTGACCAATATTTATTATGAACAGCTTGGTCTTATGAGATGGATATCTAGGAAAAGTAGATTGATACTGAGTAGACACACAACAGGTATTTCTTATTTGGTTAGTTATTTACATAAAAGTTACCCAAAGGGTGCCTGGATGGTACAGTCGGTTAAGTATCTGGCTCTTAGTTTCCACTCAGGTCATGATCTTGGGGTTATGGGATCAAGCTCTGTGTCAGGCTCTGTGCTGAGCACACAGTCTGCTTGGGATTCTCACTCTCTCAGTAAATAAAGTCTTTTTTTTTTTTAAAAGATTATTTATTTATTTATTTGACAGAGAGGAAAAGGGAGAGTGAGAGGGAGAGAGCAAGCACAAGGAGGGGGAATGGCAAGCTGGAGAGAAGCGCCTCCCTGCCGAGCAAGGAGCCTGATATGGGACTTGATCCCACTGGGATCATGACCTTAGCCGAAGGCAGAGCTTAACCGACTGACCACCCAGGTGCCCAACTAAATAAGTCTTTAAAAAAAAAAAAAAAGTTATACAGTCTCCCCCTACCCCACACTGCCTCCCCCGACTAGTATACATTTGATTTCTTTTAGTGTAAAGAAAAGATTTTATTCATATTCCAAAAATAAAGCAGTTCGGAAAAACTTCTGTGCTGTGTGGCAAATGCATTTAGTGTTTACTTTTGGTGAATTTTTTTGGCCCTTGAAGTTTTACAGTCACCAGTCACATCAGAAAAATAATTTAAATGATTACTAGTCAAGTTCTAACAATTCGCCTGGAAAGTAACAACAAAGAAATGTCTTCTAATAAGCTTGTTTAATATTAAATTTTAATTGGAATAAGCACTCAACTTAGTTTTGAATCAGTGTCTTCAAGTCTACCCTCTATTATGAAATAATCATGTAGTAAAGATGGAGACCTACATCTAACGTGTGTGTCAAGGTGTCTGTGTATTTGTGTATATGAATGTCTTTGTAGTCATATAAAGAATTGTCTACTTTTATAAAGAATTGTCTACTTTTGGGATAATATTGTAAAAATGTAGCAGTGTCTATCACGTTGGCGGCTGAGTTTATTTGATCCATGAGATTTGGAACCCAAAGTCATTATTTTTATGGTACTACCAATGCAATATTTAGAGATAATGAGAAGCAAAGACATTTGTTGATTTGCGGAGGTGGCATTTTACTAAAAGCCATGTAGTTTTTAATATACACATATGTAAAATATATACATGTATTATATATTAAAAATACATGTTAATATATAAACATAAATATATATCAAAATATTACACATTATATATTAAAAATATAAAAATACTTTAAAAGAAGCATGTTTGGATCCATTGGGAATGGTAGTAATTTGAGAAATCAGTCAGTAAACGTACTCTTAGGCTAGTTGCCTAAGAGTAAACATATTAATGCAGAGGGAAGCTCAGGTAATTTATTTAAAATCATGGAAGTAGTAGTAATGATAATGGTGATAGTTCGAGTAGCAGTTAGGTAGTAGCAGCCAGGAGCTCTTAATACACCACTCACATGTGGCACAGTACATATTTGCTGAATAAGTAATTGAAAGTGTATTATGTCTATAAGTTTCTTTTTATTTACTGTATTTAGTTCTTATAGTAGCCTTGTGAAGTAAGAACTAGTCCTGTCAATTTACAGATGAAATCGAGGCACTGATGAATTGACTACTTCAAGGTCATACAGGTAGTACGGTTGGGGTTTTAGCCTGGGCATGTCTGACTTTAAGCTCAGGTTGATTTCCTTTAATACTGTGTTCTTTCTACCTGATTTCTCACTTCCATTTTCAATCATACATGTATTAAAATCCTGGTGTATAACCGTGGATACAATCAGAGCATATACAGTATTGATTCTGTATCATAGGTTGTTAGGAAGGAGAATCCCAGTGGAATGAATGGTCCGTAATGATGTGATATTTCTTGGTGGTGTTGGTTGGAATCCAAGAAGATCAGATTTTCCAAAATACCTTTCAGCAGCATTTCCTGTGCCCCTTATTACCTGCAGTATAATGTGAACAAGGAGTAGTAGTCCTAGGGATAGAATACTCCAGAGTTTATACAGTGTGTTTTCAAAGCTGTGCAGTTTTAGCATTAGAAACTGTGATTAAGGTCCAAAGTAGAGTGTAAGTTAAATAGTCACTAGAAATTTCACTGAAAAATCGGTGGCTCTAGAACGTTTTTGTACTTGTTAAGCAAGTGACACCCGTTACCACCTCCAGGGGTTAGTCCCACTTTGCGGAGGGTAGCAAGGGGCATGATAGTATCTGTCACCAGGAACAGTCCCAGGATGTCAGCCCCACTGTGTGGTTTGCAGGTGTTGAGGTCACCAAAAAAGACACAACTTACACAACCACTAGATAGAGGAATACTTTATTCACATAGAGAATAGACAGCAAGATCAGGCTCAGTAATAGACACTGGTTCTCCGTGGCCAGGAGGTCTTGCTCTGCAGTCTCTCTAATCTCTGGGAGATGGTCTGTACTCCCCACTCTGTGCTGCAGGTGAAGGACCCCATTGCCTCGCTGTCTGGACCAGAGATAGCAGTGGAGTTGGCTGTGTGCCACATGACTCACAGGCTTAAGCAGAACAAAGAAGTACACATCAGACCCAGAACAGGGAAAGATAGTCCCAAACTGAGAAATATGCCTAGCACAGGCTCTGAGAGCTCTTCATTTCTTTGTAAGGAAGAGTTCTGAGCCCAAGACACATTCTTCTGGGACTACAAGCTGCAAGTGACTGTTTTCCTAACAATACTTAGGTTGTACCATGAACACTTCATTGGAGTTCCACTCTGTTTAAGAATTCTTCTTCTTTTTTTTTAAGATTTATTTATTGAGAGAGAGAGAGAGAGAGAGTAAGCTCACGTGCACACTGTGGGGATGGGCAGAGGAAGGGGAAGAAGGGGAGAAGCAGACTTCCTGCTGGTTGAGGAGCCCGACATGAGGTGGGGCTTTATCTCATGACCCTGAGATCACAATCTGAGCTGAAACCAAGAGTTGGGTGTTTAACCGACTGAGCCACCCCAGTGCCCCAAGAATTATTCTTAATTGTTGGTGTTAGTCCAACAATTGGATTTGAAGTTTGTTTGTATTTTTAAGTCTGTGTGTGGTGTTTTAAAACTGTGACTCAGGAAAAAAAAAAGGGTTGTTGATACTCACTGTTATCAATTAACTAATAAGCAGTTATTTATAGGTAATCTTATTTTCTCATATTTTACCAGTTTACTAAACTGTAGCTTATTCCTTTGCTGAATTATTTGGGATTCTGTCAAGATAGAGTTAATGGGCGGTTGGCTCTTTTCCCTAAAGCTAACCATGGAGAAAGGGCATACATTAGAGGAAAGCACAGATCTGAGGAAAGAACTCAAATCAGTAAGAAAACCTTCAGGCGTGATTGAGGCCATTGTAAATTGGTGTACATTGGTAGGTGGTTAGCTTGGGACACAGGGTGGCTTGAGGAATCAAGAGAAAATACATTGTTTTAAGGTTTTTGCCTTTTAAGTTTTGTTTTTGAGTTGACTTTCTCCAGTTTTCTTGACATGATAATTGCCTGCCCCTCTGCTACAGAAATTGATTATCAGTAGGATTCTGTCAGGGCAGGACAAAGCCCTGCTGGGGTGAGGAGCTGATGAAAACAGGAACAAGCTCACTGGTAAACCCAGAGCCCTCAGTCCTCCTAGGGCTTGCAGTTTATATCCGATGGAGACTGCCTTTTCCCGGTGCTGGTGCTTTTAAGAGGTTAAAGGCTAATCCCTTCCAAAGAAATTGCCTTGCAGTAGGCAGAGATGTAAGTGGTCAAGAATGGTTATTTGGTGCCCGTGGCTCATCTTCATCTTTTTTAAATACACCAGGAGGGATAATAGTAGGACTTGGGTTTTGGCCTTTCTTCGCCCATGTTTCTAGATCTCCTAACTCTTGGGTGAATATGCCCTCATAGGCCAAATAATTAGACATATGAAGAGTATAGCCACTGCTGAAAACACAAAAAAGATAAACTGAATAGTATACACTTCATGAAGCAGAATCATTAGAACAGAGGGGTAATTTAAAATAAATATGATAAATATACTCAGCAATAAAAGAGGGTAGTAGTAGTATTAAGAAGGAACTAGAAGTTCTAAAAAGAACAAAGTGGAAATATTAGATATAGCAAATATAGTATCTGAAGTAAAGAACTTAATAAATCAGATAAAGAGCATGAATACAGATGACAGATGCATTGATGAACTTAAACATCGTGTTGAGGATATCCTCTGTAAGGTAAAGGAAAAGTAGAGATGGAAAATATTGAGAAGGGTACAAAATATGGAGGAGAGACATAGTAGTGCCAGCATTCAAATATAGGGTTTTCACGAAGGAGAAAAGAAATTGGAGGAGAGAAAAAATTCAAAGAAATAATGATGATAAATTACTCAAATTGAGAAAGAACAAAGACTTCAGATTGAAAGGGCTAATAGAAAACCAAGGAAGGAAAGAAAAACCTAAAGAAAAAAAATGCAGCACATCTCGATTGTTGAAATTTAAGAATATCGTAGCCAAAGAAATCTAAAAACTTTTGGAGCAAAAGAATAGAATATACACATATTAACATGAATCTGACTGAGTTACCTTTTCAGCTGTGAGGGTCTCTGTTACTCTGCATATCTGAGGTTAGGAAAATCATCTGTGTAATATATAATTCAGAACTAGGAAAGTAAATTCATTTACTTATTTCATTTGATAAAGTATTTCTCAATGTAATAAGGGACATAGTTTCTTTATAACCTTACTTTTTGAAAAAAATAGGGTATCTGGTCACAATATATAATTTTATGATTTTGTATAAATATTTGGGGAAAGTTGCTGTCATTTTCGTTAAATCCATATCTCTCTCTGTTTGGGGGGGATAGTTTAATTTGATCTCGTATTGGGGCTTCTGCCTTTTAGAAATGAATTTTTGCAGCCAGAGATAGAAAGTAGATGATTTTCTATTTCTAGTAATTGAATATGACACAGCTGATTTTCAGTTGCTCTTCTTTGTACTCTTAGATTTCAATTATTTAAATTACCTGTTATTACTGTTTGTGTACCAGAAAGAAGTCATATTCATCTTTGGCTCAGAAATTCTCTGTCCAATGGAAATATAATGTGAACCACATATGTAATTTTAAAATTTCTAGTATCTACATAAAAATGTTTTAAAAGGATGAAAGTAATTACACTGTATTATAGTTAACCAATATATACAAAATATTACATCAATATGTAATTAGTGTACATCCGTTTTGGGGCACATGGGTGGCTCAGATGGTTAAGAATCTGCCTTTGGCTGAGGTCATGATTCCGGGGTTCTGGGATCAAGTCCTGTGTCTGGCTTCCTGCTCAGCAGGGAGTCTGCTTCTCTCTTTCCCCCTGCTGGTGCATGTGGTCTCCTGCCCTCTCTCAAATAAATAAATAAGATCTTTAAAAAATATATACATACTTTTTAACAAGGTATACATTCTCTTCTCCATATTAGGTCTTTGAAATTTGGTGTGTGTTTTACAGTGCATCTCAATTTAACCACATTTCAAGAATTCAATACCATATGTAGCTAGTTTGGTTCAGTGTTCTAATTGTTGGGTGGCTTAAGAGCTTTTTTTATAAGACCTCAGTTGTAGTAAAGGATATTATAACTGAATGCTCTTGTAGCAAGTGATATATTTATATCTGTTAATTGTAGCTAGCTATAAAAAATGAGCACTCACACTGGAAGACATTATTTGGTTGTTGTAGTTTTCAAGGTAGAAATTATGTTTAAACACCTATATCATATATATAGAATATTCTGAGTCTGACTGACTGGTTTTACAGTTTAAATCTTAAGTTCAGAAAATTATCTGGTTATCTGGTTGTCTAACAGGCACCTTAAGCTTACCATGGACAAAACTGAGCCTCTGATTTTACCTTCCAGATTTGCTCCTGCTCATATTAATGAAGGGTATTTCTGTTCTTCCTGGCACAGGGACCAAAATTCCTTCTTTGACTTCCAGCTAGAACTTTGGTGAAAAGTCATAGGATGCTGTTGCAATTGTCCAGGTGTCTGAAGTCTTTAGTTCTTCCTACTTTTACTGTGTGTCTCTAATGAAAAAAGTTTACTGTGTGTTTCTAATGAAAAAAGTTTACTGTGTGTCTCTAATGAAAAAAAGATAATGTTCATGTCCCTTTAAAAAAAAAAAAACTCAGTGGAAATTTAGGACAAATAGATGTGTTTTTCAGTAGTTGCCTTTAAAATTCTGTCAGGTGTCTGCTAGTTCACATGGCAGCACTGTTGAAACATCTTGGTCGGACTGATTTTCATTCACACGTTCCTTTACATTGGATTAACATGAACAAGCTGGGGTGGGGGGGCAATGTAAGTCCAGCACAGAGAGCGGAACAGGAAAGCCAGGCTTTGGATTTTGGTTTGCTGTGACCCTTTGTTTAAAGTATTCTATTAGGAAAGTAAACAGTAAGAAGTGTTAGATGCAGATCTCTCCCTCTCCCAAATTTATAACTGTTGCTGATTCTTTAGTTTCAACAAAATGCATTTTTATGTCAAGATGGGCTACTTCAAAATAATGCTGAATTGGGCCTTCCTGTGTGTAGTAAGATCTTTTGGAACTAACACTGCCTATGGGTTTTTGTTCCCTTTCTCTTTTCCTAAGATATGTAATAAAACATGCAGATGCCAGGGATAAAGGATGGCTGTTGCTCAGACTTGTCCTTTGCTTGTCTGGTTATCCATCAAACACTATCAGCCTGATTGTGCCAGAAAATATGAAATAATGTCATTGGAAAGCAATCAGTCAAATGTATGTCAAGGTCTTTTAAAAGTCTCAACTAGCTGTTCTGATATCAAAGAATATTTTATAAATATAATATACTAAAATGAGTATTCTTAGGAATTGTATCTTTAAACATGCTTAATTTACCCCCTCTCTTGATTTCATACCTTGATGCTTTGAGTCAGATGGGGAAGGTGCACTTAATAATATGTTACGGTGGTCTAGAATGCACACCCTTGATAGCTTGCAGGAAAATATTAGCTAGCTCCTTTCCATCACTAAAATGGCAGCTCATAATTTTGGGCAGTCAGAATGATAGGCAATTGTTCTAATAGCCATATTATTTAAAAGAAAAAAAAAACAACAAAAAACCTTCTGTAGCTAAGAAAGCAGGGTTCAGTTTTCAGACCAGTATCTCTTCTTTACTTCAGAATCTAGTAATTATCTCCAACCTTAAAAATAATAGAAGTGGTTATAACCTGAAAGGAAATAAGGAATAAGAAAAGTATCTGTTTTTCTTAGAAAAATGGAATTTTGCATGCAGATTTAATTCACTAGGTGATTTAGATTAACAATGAAATGATTTATTCTTTTATAATAATAAATTCAGGGGCTTGGGCCTGTGTTCTTAAGGGAATTGTATGTTATTTGAAATGAGAAATGAGAAGACATTAGTGATCCAGGTTGTTACTTGTGATGATACCTAAGTTTGGGAAAAAAAATGAAAGAAAGAAAAGATTAGGATTTGGGGTACCTGCTCTGTTTTTGAAACATTCCAAAATACATTTATTTTCATATTCCTTCTTACTTCCCCAGCCATATTAAAGAGCTTTGTCTCTAAATTTATGATGATTTAAAAATCATTTTTGGAAATGCATCTTATCTGATAGAATCCTGAGGCAAAAAGTCCAGTTGTCATTGTTTAAATGTCCTTACCACCATAAAGACATTATGCTTTTCTGTTTCCATTTCATAATAAGAGGTTGTTACTGATGTTTATGTTCTAGTAATGGAAATTATTTATGTTTCCTCTTCTGATTTGTTTTAAATATGATCAGAAGTTCTGTAATTAATCACAAGACTCTAATTTTGTGTAATTGAAAGCTGGTCAGGTGTTTTAAGATGCTCCTTTCACAGTGCTTAAATATAAAAATTATTTAAGGAACAAAATTACATAATAGTTTTATTTTTGAAGGAAAACTGTAGGACTATTTAATGAATGTAGAAAATCGCTTAAATTTCAACTAAATTGAATGAATTTGAAAATAGTGCAATATCTCATTTCAGGTTAGAGAAATAAACTATGAGGGAGATGTGAAGGCACACTGGGCTGTTCTACACATAACTAAAAACACTTTCTGTATCTACAAAGGCAGTCTCTATCAAGGAAGAAATCAAGGTGTTCTAAGACAGCAGTGAAAATTAAGTCATAGAGGAAAGGAAAAGTAGCAGAACTACTAAGCAAATGAATACTTTCTGCAGCATCTATTAACATAAACATTAGAGGTATGTTGTTAGCCATCTGTGGCTTCATCCTTAACTATACATTTGGATCAGTGGCTTGAAGTTCAGCTCTGGAAAGAAATGAAGTCTTATGTATCCTTGTTGATTAGTTGTTTTTAATGACCTGAGGCCCTCCAATTCTTCAAGCATATTCCCAAGGACTCTGTCTTGTGATACAACAGATCACTGTTACCAATGCTTTAATAAAAATCTTACCCATCCCCTTCATTCCACTCCCTATTGCTCTCTCTCTACTTCTAAGTGTTAATAAAAGTCCATGTGAAGGGTAAAAGCATTCTTATAGGAAAAAGAAAATATGAACTTACACATACATATCTTCTGTGTGTGTCTTCACTTTGGTAATAAATATAATTATGGATCTTTTGATATTAATTTTAGATGACTTAATAAATTTAATATGTAAATGTAACACAGAATAAATTATGTTTAATTCAAAGTTTCCAACATTAGAGGTGGTACATTGTTTAGTAATATTTAGAATGGAGATAAGATTGCCAATGTAATGTGTAGCTAATGTCTGACATTTATACCAGGAAATAGACTCAGCAGGCAGTTAAAGAATCATGGAACATACTACTTAAAAGTATTTTTTTTTTAAGATTTTATTTATGTATTTATTAGAGAGAAAGCACAAGCAGGGGGAGTGGCAGGCAGAGGGAGAAGCAGGCTCTCTATTGAGCAAGGAGCCTGATGTGGGACCAGATCCAAGTATCCTGGGATCATGACCTGAGCCAAAGGCAGACACTTAACTGACTGGGCCACCCAGGCCCAGAATGTACTACTTGAAGAAGATGAATAACATGCACTATGAAAGCCACTATTCTGTCTGGGCAGTCTTTTAAACATTTACTAGAAGCCTATAGATACTGTTGGCAATTTCAGCACACATAGTTGAATTTATGTGCATATTTAAGAAGCTTTATGAAAAATTTCCACATAATATTTTGCCCAAGATTCATGGCTACAAATAACAAACGGAAAAGGAACAGTTTGGTTCTGGAAAACCCAGATAAGCTTATTTTTTGCATTAAATAGGAAATTGACAAATGTAAATTTAGGTAAATATGGTATAGATGTTTTGGGAGACAAAAATGATGAATGAAACTATGATAACAAGTATGGAACTTTTAGAACTTCAGTTACTGCCTCACAGATTTATTAAATAAATGAGAACTTGTTCATTTAATGGAATTTAAATGATTTTTAGAGTCTTTGC
Source organism: Mustela nivalis (assembly GCF_964662115.1). Taxonomy (NCBI): domain Eukaryota; kingdom Metazoa; phylum Chordata; class Mammalia; order Carnivora; family Mustelidae; genus Mustela; species Mustela nivalis. Next base: position 102,321,951 of record NC_139024.1, read on the forward strand.
ATATAAAGATTTATGGCTAAACAAATGTCAGTTCTGTCTCTGTGTAATTGTGGTAGTTATACAAAATGACATAGGAAATTGCCAATGAAATCTAGCAAGGTCCAGAATCATTTCAGCCAACTCCCCAATCCCAAATGTAGCACTGGAGATTTCTTTCCGGGAGGCTGTAAGGAGTACAAATGTGGTTGCATGTATTTTAAAAGTATAGGATGGCCAAATATTTAGAACTAGATATACTAGGGAATGTATAAAGTATATGTAGGACAGCAGTGGCACTGTTTTACTCAATGGTATAATGAACATCTTTATAGTAAAACCAAGAAGGACAGGTTCTAGAATCAAATGCAGATTCTGGGTAAGATAAATACATGAGGCTAAATAAAAGTTGGCACTTAAGGGCATAAAGGTTAACTGTTCCCTCTGCTTGGATGTTCCGGGTATTTTTGGCAGGACAGTTTGTGAAGCCCTGGGGTACCCTGGGGATAATAATACTTTTAGGAATATTGTGAGGATTAGAGTCTATATTGAACTCCCAGTAAAATGCCCAGCATGTAGTAAAAACACGAGGAATGTTGGCTGTATTGCTGCTGCCCTGCTCTTATTCCTACTCCACAAGAGCAGTCCTTTAAGAAGACAAAAGTTTGATAATTCATGATCTCTGGATGCCACCATGAAAGACAAAATGTGTTGAATTCCACTTGCCAGGTCTTTGTTTTGCTTATGAGAAGTCTAATTGTGAAACTGCTGGCTCTAGTAGCTTAAGAATTTTGACCCAAAATTATTGGAATATTCTAGAAGTAAAATGATTTTATGGGTGTTTTACTTTATGGAAAAAAATCCAATGATCCTTGTACATTTATCACTGCATATCTCTTAATACCTTTCCCCCCCCTTGCTCAAGCAATTGTTTTACATTTCCAAATGATGTAGAGCATCAGTAAGGTGCTTAGATTAGCCTCTGCATAACAAGCTTCTTTTCACTCCATAGGTTTCATGATCAAAAATCAGCACTGGGATGTCTGCTTGCGCTATTCCCAGGTTTACTCTCTCAGTTCTTCATATCATCCAGACCCCTGAACTGGAAATATCTTGTTAACTCTGCACTGTTTAATATTCTTTGGAAATTAAACTACTTGGGCATGTTTAGAGCTCAAATGAAATCTATGCGTTTTGCTTGACAAGGTTGTTGGTTGGGTTTTAAAGCCTACATATTGAAAATCATGTTTGAGGCTAGCTGATAGAGAAATTTTCATGTACTGAAGCGTTGTACTGATGAAACCAACTCTGTTGTGAAGATCAAGTGAGATAATGCGTGTATGAGCCCAGTGGAAACCGGGAAATGCTGTGGGCACGGAAGTGTTAGGACTAGTGGCAAATAGCATCTCAGGCAGCCAAGGGGGGCATGAAACTGGGAAACAAATTTGGCTCCTGGAGCAAGGGGGAATATCATGTGGACTCTCACAATTTGGGCTTTGTAATTGGGATCTCTTGCTATTATAAGAAAATGAAGTTCAAAAGACACAGGATTTTCCATTGTTAAAATCAAGGAAGTTAAAATAGCAGTTAATAAAATAAAAGTTAATTTTACTTGACATCTGCCTTGGTATCCCAGTAATAAAAGTGATAGTTCTGTTGAACAACCTGTTCTCTCTAGAGCTGTATCTTTTTGTTACTGCAAGGTCTCTCTTTAAAGAAATTGTTACCTTTTGATATCAAAAATCATTTTCTCAGTGTATAAATTTTGTCTCTTAGAACATATGCACAAGCATAATATATGCGTCTTCAACTTAGTAGAAAAGTGTTAGTATTGTGGAGTTTGAGTTGGTACTCTTGCATGAAGTAAGGTGCAGTAGGAGCCATCTCAAATCTTTTATGAAATGAGATTATCATGACCTCAGCTGAAGGCAGAGGCTTTAACCCACTGAGCCACCCAGGCGCCCCAGCAGCTTTATTCTTAATTGCTGAAAGTTGGAAGCAACCTAGATGTTGTTTGGGTGGTGAATGGATAAATAAACTGGGGTACATCCAGATGATGGGATGCTAAAAAGAATGCTCTATCAAACCCTGAAAAAACATGGAGAAATCTTAAATACATATTGCTGAGTGAAAGAAGCCAATTTGAAAAGGCTATATGTACTATATAATTCCAACTGTGTGATACTGTTAGGGAGGAAGAATTTCCTTTCTCTTTGGGTGCTTCTGACATGAGACAGGTAAACAGGAGAATATCCAAGTTAATAGCATATGTGTGGGGAATCACACGTACATGGAAATTCCAAAGACAGTGTGGCAACATACTGCTTATTTGAGCTAAGGAGATGGTTATGGTCTGAGAATACAAAGGGGGAGAAAACCATTGGCAGAAAGGTGAGGAAATGTTTGGAAAACAAAAGTTTCCCTGTTAGTTTCTTGGGTAAAGAGGAATCTCGGTTAGTAGCTCTCTTTCTAGTACACGCAGACGGTTGAAGGGGAAGTAAATAGCTTTACCTGAATCTACTGGGTTTTGATCATTGTTGACACAAAATAATGTTTGTGTCCAAGTGACCCATCTTGGGAAGACCTGTCTTTGGCCCCTGTAATGTTCCAGCAAAGGCAAAACTGTGGAGACAATAGAGTAGAAAGATCAATGCTTGCCAGAAACTGGGGAAAGAGGGAAAGAAGGGATGAATGGGAGGAGCACAGAGGATTTTTGGGCGCAGGAAAACTCTTCTGTATGATACTACGGTGATAGATACATGTATTATACCTTTGTCCAAACCCATAGAATGGCAAACAGCAAAAATGAACAATGTAAACTATGGACTTTGGGCAATAATGAGGTGTTAGTGCAGACTGGTCAGTTGTAACTGTACCACTTTCATGGGGGAGCCTGGCAATGTGGGAGGCTATACATGTGAGTATATAGGAAATCTCTGTACCTTCTTATCAGTTTCGCTGTGAACCTAAAACTGCCCTAAGAAATAAAGTGTATTTTAAAAAAATAAAAAATAAAAAACCAAACCAGAGCAAAGAATACCTAAATTTGGTCTCTTTGCCACTTGTACATGTACCTGACTATCACTGCCCTAGTATCACTGGAAGAGAGTACAACTAGTCTGCCTCTTTGAGTAGAACAAGATTATATGAAGGAAAGGTTTAATGTGCTGATTACCCATCGTGGAATTCTTTTAAGGTGCAACTTTGATATTAGTGCATATTGTCATTCCTCTTGAGTTTTGTAAGGAAGCTGAAATGAGTGGTAGCGGGTAAAAACGCCAGAGAACAAAATTGAGCAATATTTTCCAAGTGAGCATTGTTTTCTTGTCATTTTTATGTGTTTTAATTTAGCCAGTGTTGGGTGAGTAGTTCAGAAAGAAGGGATTTATTATTTTTAAAATGAAGCCACCTTCTTGTTCTTCATTTTCAACTGATTGAGTCACCTTTGTTTTCCAAACGTCTCTTGACTCTTGAAGGACCATTTACCGTATTTACTTATGTAGTTCACCTGCTTCTGTGTTCTTGTTCCCTCCCTTCATGCCCTTTATGCGGAGGAGAAAATCATGGAATTTTCCCCCTTTTCTATGGTCCCCTTTAAAAATTCTGCTTCAAACTAGTGACAGGATGACAGCGGTCTCTTTTAGGATGTTAAGAGCAACAGTCAGCTTCACAACCAGGAGGCAGAGTGCTTTCCTTATGGAACATTTTCTTTTAGAAATTGTAATTCATTTATTTCAGATGTTTAATGAAAGGGTTAAAGGAGCTGTTGGATCTATTGTCTCTCTCTTTCCCCTCATGTCCCTCCCTCATAAATCTGTAATTGCTTAGAATCAGTGTTACAAACTTTTAAGTCTATTGGCAAAATCCCTTACTTTTCTTATTTCTCCTGCTAAGGATAGCACATACCAGGCAGATACCTCTAATCTCCCATTCCGTATCTGGAGCAGATGTTGGCATTCAGTCCTATTCTCTTTCCTGGGTGCAGCTTGGAATGAACCCTCAACACTGTACTCCAATAACCTACTAGTGAATGACAGTTGGGAATCTCTGCTTTATGCATAATCCCTGGCCTTTTTTGCCAGCCCATGGTTTTACTTGTGGCTTATTTGCTGATAACACCTAAGTTTCTATCTTTAGCACCATATCCTCTCCAGTGCCTAGATCCATATGCTCAGTTGCCTCTTGGGGATTCAGAAGCACCTCAAATTCAGCATGCCAAAATACGTGATCTCCTTTCCTCTCCCCAGCCTCCTCTTCCTGTGGCCGCTCTGTTGCAGTTAATAGTACAATCCCCCTACCTGGATGTCTTCTATAACTTCTCCTGTTTTAGGTATAAAATCGTGTAGAATATACCTCCTTCATGTCTCTCACATTCATGTCTTCCTTTTTATTGCCACTGTTTCTACCATAATTTGATTCTTCATCTTAGATCCCTGGATCCTCCACCTCCAAACCGTTCCTCACACCGCTGGAAGATCAGTCAGCTCCCTTCCTTTCCTCTCTTGAACTGTTTCAAACACAGAGGTATGCAGAATAAAACAAATGTCCATGTGCTTACCTCCAGGATCATAATTCTAAAAATTACTCTTTCCAGGCTGATCTAATTTGAGTGGAAAGTCTAAGAAGAAAATATTTTTTGTATTTGCCTTACTCTTGAAAAGAGAACCAAGCATGCTTTATATATCTAGGTTTTCCATACTTGAGTAGATAGTCCTCTAATTGCTATTTGAATTTAAAATTTTTTTTGCAACTTCATGTGCTTTTGAGCTGGGAATGTTTTGAGACTCCTTTTCAAAGTAACTTACCTACAGTTAACAATATCTTGAAAACTGTGTAACATAGCACTTTCATTTTAGTAGTAATACATAAATGGCAAAGGATGTTTTTTTACATCTAAGTGAGACTTATTTGAATAGAATCCTATGTACACTATTCCTTGCTTGTTTTCTGTAAAGTTTTGAAGCAGTTGCAATCTTACCAGTTTAAGTTTTTTTTTTTTATTTTAATTATTTATTTGACAGACAGAGATCACAAGTAGGCAGAGAGGCAGGCAGAGAGAGAGGAAGGAAGCAGGCTCCCTGCCAAGCAGAGAGCCTGATGCGGGTCTCGATCCCAGGAACCTGGGATCATGACCTGATCCAAAAGCAGAGGTTTTAACCCACTAAGCCACCCAGGCCCTCCCAGTTTAAGGTTTTTTGTTTTTTTGTTTTGTTTTGTTTTTTTGTTTTTTTTAAATGGGAGTTCACTGTAGAAGACTGAACTTTGACGCATGTTTTAAACTTTAACTAATGTTGGAAAAATAGATTTTAGTTCATATTTTTGCTTTATTTGTAACTATCATTTAATCACCAAACCAAACAAAAAACTCCACGCAGAAAGACATAGATTAGAAGGAAGGAACTGTGTCATGATTACTCTTTTGGTAATGTTTGTGATAGTATATCCATAACTTGAGTTTTGGACTGGTGTTTTTGGGCTGCTTGTTTCCTTTCAACCAGGGAGCTGTAGTTTCAATCTCATTGAATGGTAGAACAGTGCTCCTCCTTTAAAGGGAGAACTTAAGATATGCCAGTCAGCTAGAAATGAAAAGAGAAATGTGTGGCCCCTTTAGTTAATAGGTCATAATGACTTATGAAAAATTTGGAAACAGGGCCCAAAAGGGTCAGTGTCTAGGGCAGACTTTTCTGAACCCATGCTTCCGTTGGAAACTTTGGAGTTAGGTGAACCTTTCATCTACTCTCCACAGTATTTATGGGGTGCCTACGGTGTGCCACACCATATAGAGTTTTAAGCAAGGGGTGGTAAAATGGTCGTCAAGAGAGAAAGGTTTGTGCCCTGAGAGTTTCTGTTCTTTGGGGAGAGGAAGACAGACACACGTAAGCAAAGTAATAAGGTAATTTCACATAGTGATGACTGTTGTGAGTTGCCTAACAGAATACCTGCAGAGAGGGTACTGCTTTACCAAGAGTGATTAGGAAAGGCCTCTGGGAGGATGTTACATTTGAGCCAAATTGCAGATGATATGAAGGAAACTTGAATGCAAAATTTGGGAGTCTTCAAGACTCAAAGTCCACGGGTTTGTGCATCTTGAAGAGCACTGTCCTGTTCTGAAAAGTGAAGGAAATTAGAGGAGACAGACTCACACTGGGATCAGGCAAAGGTCTCTGACTGGTTTACCCACAAAGTATGGTTTGCTTTGAATTGTAATGTGGCAGTATATTGTGTGGGTCCTCATCTCAGGTGCGTTGTGTGTGGGCAGTAGCCAGCTGCTTGTGGTCTGAAGAACCTCGTCTCCTCAGGAGGAGAGTGTCAGGGTAGGACCACATACTGCCAGACTTTCTCTTGTGTTTTGTACCTTTGAATTTATGCTATATTTATTGGCATTAGAAGGAGAATTATTAGATGGCAAAGTGCCTTAGCATTTTTTTTGTAGTTAAAAATAGGACAAAATGCAAGATATACTCAATGATACTGATCATTAAAATGAGATTTATTTAAGACTCTATTATGTTATACTTGTCTAAAAAACCACACAAACCTTGCATTAGTTAATTCATTTTGCTAGATATATTCTTAATAATGAAAGGACGTCCTAAAAGCTCACCCCCAACCTCTCAACAATAATAAGAAATAAACTGTATGTTATGCCAACTTTTATTATGGTTCCCATGAAACAGCCCTAACTCAAGCAACCCATTTAGGCTTCATGATATAAACTGTGATAGATCTTCTTTCCCTTTCATTCTTACGTGTCAAGGATGCTGCTGTATTTTTTATTAAAAACAACAAGCAAAACACATTTAAACTAGATAGTTACTCATTTCATGTTATAGAGGAGAGTTTTTAATGCTGAAAATCCTGTTATGATAGTGTATTGCTTTTTTGTAAGGCTGACAGTTGTGATTTAGTTTTGATTTAGAATTAGTTTTGCTCAAAGTATGAGTTTGAAAAGCTTTAATTATGAAATATAGATATATTCTTTTATTTTCATCAACTAGTGGTATTATACACTTGCAAGTTTTGGGGTTTGTCACACATTAATATTTATTAAATACCTGTCCTGCCAGTGGTAGGGATGCAGGCCTCTCATGGTCCGGTAAGTGTAGTAGTAGCTACTTGGCTCAGACAGGAATTTCAGAAGAAATGACAGAGCCAGCAGTCCCTAAAATGAGGTTTATGTTCTTTTAGCAAAAGGTCAGCAGATGGCTTTAAAGAGCTTTAGAATACCTTTATAATCTCATCTACTTACCATGAAGAGATACATGTTCTTTTTGAAAAGCTAATTGTCTTAAAAGTTGAAAGCAAAACCTTTGGAAAACTCAAAATCTTCCTCAAAGTAATTTTACCTAGGCATTGACCAATTGAGGAATTTTTCTCATCAGTGATTAAGAAGTGAAAATAAATTATAGGGAATGGGAAGGGGTGAGGCAGGAATCAAATCATTGAACATATGTGTTCCAGAAACTGGAGCTATCACAAATTTCTAACTGATA